>NW_027667381.1:677500-725000 GCF_963924665.1 Micromys minutus | reverse complement strand
TAAAGTTAAGGTTAGGGTAAGGGTTAGGATTAGGTTTAGGGTTAGAGTTAGTGTTTGGGTTATGGTTAGTGTTAGGATTAGGTTTAGGGTTAGGGTTAGGGTTAGGGTTAGATTTAGGGTTAGGTTTAGGTTTATTGTTAGATTTAGGGTTTAGGGTTTAAGGTCTGTGGTTTAGGATTGTTTAAGGTTTAGGGTGGATTAGGTTTAGGGTTTAGAGTTTAGTGTTATGGTTACGGTTTGGGTTAGGGTTAGGTTTAGGGTTAGGGTTTGGGTTAGGGTTAGTGTTAGGTTTAGGTTTAGGGTTATGGTTAGGGTTAAGTTTGTGCTTAGGGTTAGGATTAGGGTTATGGTTAGTGTTAGGATTAGGGTTAGGGTTAAGGTCAGGGTTAGGTTTAGGGTTAGGGTTAGGGTTAGGGATAGATTTAGGATTAGGTTTAGGTTTATTGTTAGATTTAGGGTTTAGGGTTTAAGGTTTATGGTTTAGGATATTTAAGGTTTAGGGTGGATTAGGTTTAGGGTTTAGAGTTTAGTGTTATGGTTAAGGTTAAGGTTAGGGTTAGGGTTAGGTTTAGGGTTAGGGTTAGTGTTACGGTTAGGGTTAGGGTTAGGGTTACGGTTAGGGTTAGGGTTAGGGTTAGGTTTATGGTTAGGCTTAAGTTTAGGGTTAGGTTTAGGGTTAGGGTTACGGTTAGGGTTAGGTTTAGGGTTAGGGTTAGGGTTAGGGTTAGGTTTATTGTTAGGTTTAGGGTTTAGTGTTTAGGGTCTAAGGTTTTGGGTTTAGGATTGTTTAAGGTTTAGGGTAGATTAGGTTTAGGGTTTAGAGTTTAGTGTTAAGGTTAGGGTTAGGTTTAGGGTTTAGGGTTTAGTGTTCGGATTAGGGTTAGGGTTAGGGTTAGGTTTAGGGTTACGTTTAGGGTCTTGGATATTGTTAGGTTTAGGGTTTAGGGTTTAGGGTAAAGGTTTAGGATTTAGGATTGTTTAAGGTTTAGGGTGGATTATTTTTAGGGTTTAGAGTTTTGTGTTTGGGATATCGTTAGGGTTAGGTTTAGGGTTTAGGGATTACTGTTAGGGTTAGGGTTAGGGTTAGGGTTAAGGTTAGTGTTAGGTTTAGGGTTAGGGTTAGAATTAGGTTTAGGTTTATTGTTAGGATTAGGGTTAGAGTTAGAATTAAGGTTAGGGTTAGGGTTAGGGTTAGGGTCAGGTTAGGGTTAGGGTTAGGGTTAGGATTAGGTTTAGTGTTAGTGTTAGGTTTATGGTTAGGGTTAGGGTTAGGGTTAGGGTTAGGTTTAGTGTTAGGGTTACGTTTAGGGTTAGGGTTAGGGTTAGGATTAGGGTTAGGGTTATGGTAATTGTTAGGTTTAGGGTTTAAGGTTTAGGGTTTAGGATTGTTTAAGGTTTATCGTAACTTAAATTTAGGGTTTACAATTTAGTGTTTGGGTTATGGTTAGTGTTAGGGTTAGGGTTAGGGTTAGGTTTAGGGTTCAGGGTTTAGGGTTTAGGATTGTTTAAGGTTTAGGGTAGATTAGGTTTAGGATTTAAAGTTTAGTTTTAGGGTTAGGGTTAGGTTTATGGTTTAGGGTTTAGTGTTAGGATTAGGGTTAGGGTTAAAGTTAGGGTTAGGATAAGGTTTACGATTAGGTTTAGGGTTAGGGTTAGGGTTAGGGTTAGGGTTAGTATTAGGGTTAGGGTTAAGGTTAGGGGTTAGTGTTAGTGTTAGGGTTAGGGTTATTATTAGGGGGTTAGGTTTAAGTTTAGGATTAGTGATAGGGTTAGAATTAGAAATAGGGTTAGTGTTAGGATTAGGGTCAGGGTTAGGTTTAGGGTTAGGGTTTGGGTTAGGGTTAGGGTTAGGGTCAGGGAGGGTTTAGGGTTAGGGTTAGAGTTAGGGTTAGATTTAGGGTTAGGTTTAGGATTATTGTTAGATTTAGGATTTAGGGTCTAAGGTTTATGGTTTAGGATTGTTTAAGGTTTAGGGTGGTTTAGGTTTAGGGTTTAGAGTTTAGTGTTATGGTTACGGTTAGGGTTAGGGTTAGGGTTAGGGTTAGGATTAGGGTTAAGGTTAGGGTTAGGATTAGGTTTAGGATTAGGGTTAGGGTTAGGGTTAGGGTTAGGGTTAGGGTTAGGGTTAGGATTAGGGTTAGGGGTAGGGTTAGGGTAAGGGTTAGGGCTTAGGGTTAGGGTTATGGTTATTGTTAGGTTTAGGGTTTAGGGTTTAGTGTTTAGGGTTTAAGGTTTAGGGTTTAGGATTGTTTAAGATTTAGGGTGGTTTAGGTTAAGGGTTTAGGGTTTAGAGTTTCGGATTGTTTAAGGTTTAGGGTTGTTTAGGGTATAGTGTTTAGGGTTAAAAGTTTAGGGTTTTTTAGGGTTTAATGTTTAGGGTTTAGGGTTGTTTAAGGTTTAGTGTTTAAGGTTTAGGTTTTAGGGTTGTTTTGGGTTTAGTGTTTAGTGTTGTTTAGGGTATAGTGTTAATGGTTTAGGGTTTAGGGTTATTTAGGGTTTAGTGTTTAAAGTTTAGGGTATAGGGTTGTTTAGGGTTTAGTGTTTAGGGTTGTTTATGGTTTAGTGATTAGGGTTGTTTAGGGTTGTTTAGAGGTTAGTGTTTAGGGTATTCAGGGTTTATGATTTAGGGTTGTTCAGGGTTTAGGATTTATGGTTGTTCAGGGTTTAGGATTTAGGGATTAAGGTTAAGGGGTTAAGGTTAGGGTTAGGGTTAGGGTTAGGGTTAGCATTAGGATTAGAGTTAGGGTGAGAGTTAAGGTTATGGGGTTATGTTAGGCTTAAGGTTAGGGTTAGGGTTATGGGGTTAAGGTTAGGGTTGGGGTTAGGGTTAGGTTTAGGTTTGGGGTTAGGGTTAGGGTTATGGTTATTCTTAGATTTATGGTTTAAAATTTAGGGTTTATGGTTTAAGGTTTAGGGTTTAGGATTGTTTAAGTTTTAGGGTGGTTTAGGTTTAGGGTATAGGGTTTAGCGTTTAAGATTGTTTAATGTTTAGGGTTGTTTAGGTTTTAGCGTTTAGAGTTGTTTAGGGTTTTTTAGGGTTGTTTATGATTTAGTGTTTAGGGTTGTTCAGGATTTATGATTTAGGATATTTTAATGTTTAGGGTTTAAGTTTGTATAGTGTTTTAGGGTTTAGGGTATAATGTTTAGTGTTAAGGGTTTAGGGTTGTTTAGGGTATAGTGTTAATGGTATTAGGGTTTAGGCTTGTTTAGGGTTTAGTGTTTAGGGTTTAGGGTTTAGGGTTTTTTAGAGTTTAGTGTTTATAGTTTAGGGTTTAGGGTGCTTTTGGAATTAGTGTTTAGGGTTTTTCGGGGTTTAGGGTTTAGGATTTAGGGTGTTAGGGTTAGTGTTAGGGTTAAGTTTAGGGTTAAGGTGAGGGTTAGGGTGAGGGTTAAGGTTAGGGTTAGGGTTAAGGTTAGTGTTAGTGTTAGAATAAGGGTTAGGGTTAGGGATAGGGTTAGGGTTAGGTTTAGGGTTAGGGTTGAGGTTAGGGTTAGGGTTAGGGTTAGGGTTAGGGGTTTGAGTTAGGGTTAGTGTTAGGGGTTAGGGGTTAGTGTTAGGGTTAGGGTTAGGGTTAGGGTTAGGGTTAGGGTTATGGTTAGGTTTAGTGTTAGGGTTATTATTAGGGGGTTAGGTTTTAGTTTAGGATTAGTGTTAGGGTTAGAATTAGAAATAAGGTTAGTGTTAGAATTAGGGTAAGGGTTAGGTTTAGGGATAGGGTTAGGGTTAGGGTTAAGGGTAGGGTTAGGGTTAGGGTTAGATTTAAAGTTTAGGGTTTAGTGTTAGGATTAGGGATAGTGTGAGGTTTAGGGTTAGGTTTAGGGTTAGGGTTAGGGTTAGTGTTTGGGTTATGATTAATGTTAGGATTAGGGTTAGGGTTAGGGTCAGGTTTAGGTTTAGGGTTAGGGTTAGGGTTAGGGTTAGATTTAGGGTTAGGTTTAGGTTTATTGTTAGATTTAGGGTTTAGGGTCTACGGTTAATTGTTTAGGATTGTTTAAGTTTTAGGGTGGATTAGGTTTAGGGTTTAGAGTTTAGTGTTATGGTTACGGTTAGGGTTAGGGTTAGGGTTAGGGTTAGGATTAGGGTTAAGATTAGGGTTAGGGTTAGGTTTAGGGTTAGGTTTAGGGTTAGGGTTAGGGTTAGGGTTACAGTTAGGGTTAGGGTTAGGGTTAGGTTTAGGGTTAGGGTTAGGGTTATTGTTAGGGTTAGGGTAATGGTTAGGGGTTAGGGTTAAGGTTAGGGTTAAGGTTAGGTTTAGGGTTAAGGTTAGGGTTAGGGTTAGGGTTAGGGTTAGGGTTAGGGTTAGGGTTAGGGTAATGTTAGGGTTAGGGTTAGGGTTAGGGTTAGGGGTTAGGGTTAGGATTAGTGTTAGAGGTTAGAAGTTAGGGTTAGGGTTAGGGTTAGGGTTAGGGTTAGGGTTAGGGTTAGGGTTAGGGTTAGGGTTAGGGTGAGGGTTAGGGTTAGGGTTATGTGTTTATGTTAGGCTTAAGGTTAGGGTTAGGGTTATGGGGTTAAGGTTAGGGTTGGGGTTAGGGTTAGGTTTAGGTTTAGGGTTAGGGTTAGGGTTATGGTTATTCTTAGATTTATGGTTTAAAATTTAGGGTTTATGGTTTAAGGTTTAGGGTTAAGATTGTTTAAGTTTTAGGGTGGTTTAGGTTTAGGGTATAGGGTTTAGCGTTTAAGATTGTTTAATGTTTAGGGTTGTTTATGTTTTAGCGTTTAGAGTTGTTTAGATTTTTTTAGGGTTGTTTATGATTTAGTGTTTAGGGTTGTTCAGGATTTATGATTTAGGATATTTTAAGGTGTAGGGTTTAAGGTTGTATAGTGTTTTAGGGTTTAGGCTATAATTTTTAGGGTTAAGAGTTTAGGGTTGTTTAGGGTATAGTGTTAATGGTTTTAGGGTTTAGGCTTGTTTAGGGTTTAGTGTTTAGGGTTTAGGGTTTAGGGTTTTTTAGCGTTTAGTGTTTAGAGTTTAGGGTTTAGGGTGCTTTTGGAATAAGTGTTTAGGGTTTTTCTGGGTTTAGGGTTTAGGATTTAGGGATTTAGGGTTAGGTTTAGAGTTAGGGTGAGGGTTAGGGTGAGAGTTAAGGTAAGGGTTAGGGTTAAGGTTAGTGTTAGTGTTAGGGTAAGTGTTAGTGTTAGGGATAGTGTTAGGGTTAGGGTTAGGGTTAGTGTTAGGGTTAGGGTTAGGGTTAGGGATAGGGTAGGTGTGAGGTTTAGGGTTAGGGTTAGGTTTAGGGTCAGGGTTAGTCTTTGTTTGGGTTATGGTTATTGTTAGGATTAGGCTTTGGATTAGGGTCAGGGGTAGGTTTAGGTTTACGGTTAGGGTTAGTGTTAGATTTAGGGTTAGGTTTAGGTTTATTGTTAGATTTAGGGTTTAGGGTTTAAGGTTTATGGTTTAGGATTGTTTAAGGTTTAGGGTGGATTAGGTTTAGGGTTTAGAGTTTAGTGTTATGGTTACGGTTAGGGTTAGGGTTAGGGTTAGGGTTAGGGTTAGGGTTAGTGTTAGGGTTACGGTTAGGGTTAGGGTTAGTGTTAGGGTTAGGGTTAGAGTTACGGTTAGGGTTAGGGTAAGAGTTACGGTTGGGGTTATGGTTAGGGTTAAGGTTAGGGTTTGGGGGGTTATGGTTTAGGTTAGGGTTAGGGTTAGGGTTAGGGTTAGGGTTAGGGTTAGGGTTAGGTTTAGGGTTAGGGTTATTATTAGGGATTTAGGTTTAAATTTAGGATTAGTGTTAGGGTTAGAATTAGAAATAGGGTTAGTGTTAGGATTAGGGTCAGGGTTAGGTTTAGCGATAGGGTTAGGGTTAGGGTTAGGGGTAGGGTTAGGGTTAGGGTTAGATTTAAAGTTTAAGGTTTAGTGTAAGGATTAGGGTTAGTGTGAGGTTTAGGGTTAGGGTTAGTTTTAGGGTTAGGGTTAGGGTTAGTGTTTGGGTTATGGTTAGTGTTAGGATTAGGTTTAGGGTTAGGGTTAGGGTTATGGTTAGATTTAGGGTTCGGTTTAGGTTTATTGTTAGATTTAGGGTTTAGGGTTTAAGGTTTGTGGTTTAGGATTGTTTAAGGTTTAGGGTGGATTAGGTTTAGGGTTTAGAGTTTAGTGTTATGGTTACGTTTAGGGTTAGGGTTAGGTTTAGGGTTAGGGTTTGGGTTAGGGTTAGGGTTAGGTTTAAGTTAGGGTTATGGTTAGGGTTAAGGTTAGGGTTAGGGTTAGGGTTAGGGTTATAGTTAGTGTTAGGATTAGGGTTAGGGTTAAGGTCAGGGTTAGGTTTAGGGTTAGGGTTAGGGTTAGGGATAGATTTAGGTTTAGGTTTAGGTTTATTGTTAGATTTAGGGTTTAGGGTTTAAGGTTTATGGTTTAGGATTTTTTAAGGTTTAGGGTGGATTAGGTTTAGGATTTAGAGTTTAGTGTTATGGTTAAGGTTAAGGTTAGGGTTAGGGTTAGGGTTAGGGTTAGGTTTAGGGTTAGGGTTAGTGTTACGGTTAGGGTTAGGGTTAGGGTTACGGTTAGGGTTAGGGTTAGGGTTAGGGTAAGGGTTATGATTATGTTTATTGTTAGCTTTAGGGTTAGGGTTAGGGTTAAGGTTAGGTTTAGGGTTAGGGTTAGGTTTATGGTTAGGCTTAAGGTTAGGGTTAGGTTTAGGGTTAGGGTTACGGTTAGGGTTAGGTTTAAGGTTAGGGTTAGGGTTAGGGTTAGGGTTAGGTTTATTGTTAGGTTTTGGGTTTAGTGTTTAGGGTCTAAGGTTTTGGGTTTAGGATTGTTTAAGGTTTAGGGTAGATTAGGTTTAGGGTTTAGAGTTTAGTGTTAAGGTTAGGGTTAGGTTTAGGGTTTAGTGTTTAGTGTTCGGATTAGGGTTAGGGTTAGGGTTAGGTTTAGGGTTACGTTTAGGGTCATGGATATTGTTAGGTTTAGGGTTTAGGGTTTAGGGTAAAGGTTTAGGTTTTAGGATTGTTTAAGGTTTATCGTAAATTAAATTTAGGGTTTACAATTTAGTGTTAGGGTTATGGTTAGTGTTAGGGTTAGGGTTAGGGTTAGGTTTAGGGTTCAGTGTTTAGGGTTTAGGATTGTTTAAGGTTTAGGGTAGATTAGGTTTAGGATTTAAAGTTTAGTTTTAGGGTTAGGGTTAGGTTTAGGGTTTAGGGTTTAATGTTAGGATTAGGGTTAGGGTTAAAGTTAGGGTTAGGGTAAGGGTTAGAATTAGGTTTAGGGTTAGGGTTAGGGTTAGGGTGAGGGTTAGGGTTAGGATTAGGGTTCGGGTTAGGGTTAGGGTAAGGGTTAGGGGTTAGGGTTAGGGATATGGTTATTGTTAGGTTTAGGGTTTAGGGTTTAGTGTTTAGGGTTTAAGGTTTAGGGTTTAGGATTGTTTAAGATTTAGGGTGGTTTAGGTTAATGGTTTAATGTTTAGAGTTTAGGATTGTTTAAGGTTTAGGGTTGTTTAGGGTATAGTGTTTAGGATTAAAAGTTTAGGGTTGTCTAGGGTTTAGTGTTTAGGGTTTAGGGTTGTTTAAGGTTTAGTGTTTAAGGTTTAGGTTTTAGGGTTGTTTTCGGTTTAGTGTTTAGTGGTGTTTAGGGTATAGTGTTAATGGTTTAGGGTTTAGGGTTATTTAGGGTTTAGTGTTTAAGGTTTAGGGTATAGGGTTGTTTAGGGTTTAGTGTTTAGGGTTGTTTATGGTTTAGTGATTAGGGTTGTTTAGGGTTGTTTAGAGGTTAGTGTTTAGGGTTATTCAGGGTTTATGATTTAGGGTTGTTCAGGGTTTAGGATTTATGGTTGTTCAGGGTTTAGGATTTAGGGATTAAGGTTAAGGGGTTAGGGTTAGGGTTAGGGTTAGGGTTAGGGTTAGGGTTAGGGTTAAGTTTAGGGTTAGGGTTAGGGTTAGGGTTATGGTTAGTGTTAGGATTAGGGTTAGGGTTAGGGTCAGGGTTAGGTTTAGGGTTAGAGTTAGGGTTAGGGTTAGATTTAGGGTCAGGTTTAGGTTTATTGTTAGATTTAGGGTTTAGGGTTTAAGGTTTATGGTTTAGGATTGTTTAAGATTTAGGGTGGATTAGGTTTAGGGTTTAGAGTTTAGTGTTATGGTTACGGTTAGTGTTAGGGTTAGGGTTAGGGTTAGGTTTAGGGTTAATGTAATGGTTAGGGTTAGGGTTAGGGTTAGGGTTAGGGTAAGGGTTAGGGGTTAGTGTTAGGGTTAGGGTTAGGGTTAGGGTTAGGATTAAGGTTAGGGGTTAGGGTTAGTGTTAGGGTTGGGGTTATTATTAGGGGGTTAGGTTTAAGTTTAGGATTAGTGTTAGGGTTAGAATTAGAAATAGGGTTAGTGTTAGGATTAGGGTCAGGGTTAAGTTTAGGGTTAGGGTTAGGGTTAGGGTTAGGGTTAGGGTCAGGGAGGGTTTAGGGTTAGGGTTAGGGTTAGGGTTAGATTTAGGGTTAGGTTTATGTTTATTGTTAGATTTAGGATTTAGGGTCTAAGATTTATGGGTTAGGATTGTTTAAGTTTTAGGGTGGATTAGGTTTAGGGTTTAGAGTTTAGTGTTATGGTTACGGTTAGGGTTAGGGTTAGGGTTAGGGTTAGGATTAGGGTTAAGGTTAGGGTTAGGATTAGGTTTAGGGTGAGGGTTAGGGTTAGGGTTAGGGTTAGGGTTAAGGTTAGGGTTAGGGTTAGGGTTAGGATTAGGGTTAGGGTTAGTGTTAGGGTAAGGGTTAGGGGTTAGGGTTAGGGTTATGGTTATTGTTAGGTTTAGGGTTAAGGTTTAGTGTTTAGGGTTTAAGGTTTAGGGTTTAGGATTGTTTAAGATTTAGGGTGGTTTAGGTTAAGGGTTTAGGGTTTAGACTTTAGGATGGTTTAAGGTTTAGGGTTGTTTAGGGTATAGTGTTTAGGGTTAAAAGTTTAGGGTTGTTTAGGCTTTAGTGTTTAGGGTTTATGGTTGTTTAAGTTTTAGTGTTTAAGGTTTAGGTTTCAGGGTTGTTTTGGGTTAATGTTTAGTGTTCTTTAGGGCATAGTGTTAATGGTTTAGGGTTTAGGGTTATTTAGGGTTTAGTGTTTAAGGTTTAGGGTATAGTGTTGTTTAGGGTTTAGTGTTTAGGGTTGTTTATGGTTTAGTGATTAGGGTTGTTTAGGGTTGTTTAGAGGTTAGTGTTTAGGGTTATTCAGGGATTATGATTTACGGTTGTTCAGGGTTTAGGATTTATGGTTGTTCAGGGTTTAGGATTTAGGGATTAAGGTTAAGGGGTTAGGGTTAGGTTTAGGGTTAGGGTTAGGGTTAGGGTTAGGGTTAGGGTTAGGGTTAGGATTAGGGTTAAGGTTAGGGTTAGGGTTAGGGTTAGGGATATGGTTAGTGTTAGGATTAGGGTTAGGATTAGGGTCAGGGTTAGGTTGAGTGTTAGGGTTAGGGTTAGGGTTAGATTTAGGGTCAGGTTTAGGTTTATTGTTAGATTTAGGGTTTAGGGTTTAAGGTTTATGGTTTAGGATTGTTTAAGGTTTAGGGTGGATTAGGTTTAAAGTTTAGAGTTTAGTGTTATGGTTATGGTTAGTGTTAGGGTTAGGGTTAGGGTTAGGGTTATGGTTAGGGTAATGGTTAGGGTTAGGGTTAGGGTTAGGGTTAGGGTAAGGGTTAGGGGTTAGTGTTAGGGTTAGGGTTAGTGTTAGGGTTAGGTTAGGGTTAGGGTTAGGGTTAGGGTTAGGGTTAGGGTTAGGTTAGGTTTAGGGTTAGGGTTAGGGTTATTATTAGGGGGTTAGGTTTAAGTTTAGGATTAGTGTTAGGGTTAGAATTAGAAATAGGGTTAGTGTTAGGATTAGGGTCAGTGTTAGGTTTAGGGTTAGGGTTAGGGTTAGGGTTAGGGTTAGGGTCAGGGAGAGTTTAGGGTTAGGGTTAGAGTTAGGGTTAGATTTAGGGTTAGGTTTAGGTTTATTGTTAGATTTAGGATTTAGGGTCTAAGGTTTATGGTTTAGGATTGTTTAAGGTTTAGGGTGGATTAGGTTTAGGGTTTAGAGTTTAGTGTTATGGTTACGGTTAGGGTTAGGGTTAGGGTTAGGGTTAGGATTAGGGTTAAGGTTAGGGTTAGGATTAGGTTTAGGTTTAGGGTTAGGGTTAGGGTTAGGGTTAGGGTTAGGTTTAGGGTTAGGATTAGGGTTAGGGTTAGGGTTAGGGTAAGGGTTAGGGCTTAGGGTTAGGGTTATGGTTATTGTTAGGTTTAGGGTTTAGGGTTTAGTGTTTAGGGTTTAAGGATTAGGGTTTAGAATTGTTTAAGATTTAGGGTGGTTTAGGTTAAGGGTTTAGGGTTTAGAGTTTAGGATTGTTTAAGGTTTAGGGTTGTTTAGGGTATAGTGTTTAGGTTTAAAGTTTAGGGTTGTTTAGGGTTTAGTGTTTAGGGTTTAGGGTTGTTTAAGGTTTAGTGTTTAAGGTTTAGGTTTTAGGGTTGTTTTGGGTTTAGTGTTTAGTGTTGTTTAGGGTATAGTGTTAATGGTTTAGGGTTTAGGGTTATTTAGGGTTTAGTGTTTAAGGTTTAGGGTATAGGGTTGTTTAGGGTTTAGTGTTTAGGGTTGTTTATGGTTTAGTGATTAGGGTTGTTTAGGGTTGTTTAGAGGTTAGTGTTTAGGGTTATTCAGGGTTTATGATTTAGGGTTGTTCAGGGTTTAGGATTTATGGTTGTTCAGGGTTTAGGATTTAGGGATTAAGGTTAAGGGGTTAAGGTTAGCGTTAGGGTTAGGGTTAGGGTTAGCATTAGGGTTAGAGTTAGGGTTAGAGTTAAGGTTATGGGGTTATGTTAGGCTTAAGGTTAGGGTTAGGGTTATGGGGTTAAGGTTAGGTTGGGGTTAGGGTTAGGTTTAGGTTTAGGGTTAGGGTTAGGGTTATGGTTATTCTTAGATTTATGGTTTAAAATTTAGGGTTTATGGTTTAAGGTTTAGGGTTTAGGATTGTTTAAGTTTTAGGGTGGTTTAGGTTTAGGGTATAGGGTTTAGCGTTTAAGATTGTTTAATGTTTAGGGTTGTTTAGGTTTTAGCGTTTAGAGTTGTTTAGGGTTTTTTAGGGTTGTTTATGATTTAGTGTTTAGGGTTGTTCAGGATTTATGATTTAGGAATTTTAAGGTTTAGGGTTTAAGGTTGTATAGTGTTTTAGGGTTTAGGGTATAATGTTTAGTGTTAAGGGTTTAGGGTTGTTTAGGGTATAGTGTTAATGGTTTTAGGGTTTAAGCTTGTTTAGGGTTTAGTGTTTAGGGTTTAGGGTTTAGGGTTTTTTAGAGTTTAGTGTTTATAGTTTAGGGTTTAGGGTGCTTTTGGAATTAGTGTTTAGGGTTTTTCGGGGTTTAGGGTTTAGGATGTAGGGTGTTAGGGTTAGTGTTAGGGTTAGGTTTAGGGTTAAGGTGAGGGTTAGGGTGAGGGTTAAGGTTAGGGTTAGGGTTAAGGTTAGTGTTAGTGTTAGAATAATGGTTAGGGTTAGGGATAGGGTTAGGGTTAGGGTTAGGGTTAGGGTTGAGGTTAGGGTTAGGGTTAGGGTTAGGGTTAGGGGTTTGAGTTTGGGTTAGTGTTAGGGGTTAGGGGTTAGTGTTAGGGTTAGGGTTAGGGTTAGGGTTAGGGTTAGGTTTAGTGTTAGGATTAGGATTAGGGTTAGGGTCAGGTTTATGTTTAGGGTTAGGGTTAGGGTTAGGGTTAGATTTAGGGTTAGGTTTAGGTTTATTGTTAGATTTAGGGTTTAGGGTTTAAGGTTTATGGTTTAGGATTGTTTAAGTTTAAGGGTGGATTAGGTTAAGGGTTTAGAGTTTAGTATTATGGTTACGGTTAGGGTTAGGGTTAGGGTTAGAGTTAGGGTTAGGGTTAGGGTTAGGGTTTGGGTTAAGGTTAGGGTTAGTGTTAGGGTTAGGGTTATGGTTAGTGTTAGGATTAGGGTTAGGGTTAGGTCAGGGTTAGGTTTAGGGTTAGGGATAGGGTTAGGGTTAGATTTAGGGTTAGGTTTAGGTTTATTGTTAGATTTAGGGTTTGGGGTTTAAGGTTTATTGTTTAGGATTGTTTAAGGTTTAGGGTGGATTAGGTTTAGGGTTTAGAGTTTATTGTTATGGTTACGGTTAGGGTTAGGGTTAGGGATGGGGTTAGGGTTAGGGTTAGGGTTATGGTAAGTGTTAGGTTTAGGGTTAGGGTTAGGGTTAGGGTAAAAGTTAGGGGGTTAGTGTTAGGGTTTGTGTTAGGGTTAGGGTTAGGTTTAGGTTAGGGTAAGGGTTAGGGTTAGGGTTAGGGTTAGGGGTTAGGGTTAGTGAAAGGGTTAGGATTATTATTAGGGGGTTAGGTTTAAGTTTAGGATTAGTGTTAGGGTTAGAATTAGAAATAGGGTTAGTGTTAGCATTAGGGTCAGGGTTAGGTTTAGGGTTAGGGTTAGGGTTAGGGTCAGGGAGGGTTTAGGGTTAGGGTTAGGGTTAGGGTTAGATTTAGGTTAGGTTTAGGTTTATTGTTAGATTTAGGATTTAGGGTCTAAGGTTTATGGTTTAGGATTGTTTAAGGTTTAGGGTGGATTAGGTTTATAGTTTAGAGTTTAGTGTTATGGTTACGGTTAGGGTTAGGGTTTGGGTTAGGATTAGGGTTAAGTTTAGGGTTAGGATTAGGTTTAGGGTTAGGTTTAGGGTTAGGGTTAGGGTTAGGGTTAGGGTTAGGGTTAGGATTAGTTTTAGGGTTAGGGTTACGGTTAGGGTTAGGGTTAGGGTTAGGATTAGGGTTAAGATTAGGGTTAGGTTTAGGGTTAGGTTTAGGGTTAGGGTTTGGGTTAGGGTTAGGTTTAGGGTTACGATTAGGGTTAGGGTAAGGGTTAGGGTAAGGGTTAGGGGTTAGGGTTAGGGTTATGGTTATTGTTAGGTTTAGGGTTTAGGGTTTAGTGTTTAGGGTTTAAGGTTTAGGGTTTTGGATTGTTTAAGATTTAGGGTGGTTTAGGTTAAGGGTTTAGGGTTTAGAGTTTAGGATTGTTTAAGGTTTAGGGTTGTTTAGGGTATAGTGTTTAGGGTGAAAAGTTTAGGGTTGTTTAGGGTTTAGTGTTTAGGGTTTAGGGTTGTTTAAGGTTTAGTGTTTAAGGTTTAGGTTTTAGGGTTGTTTTGGGTTTAGTGTTTAGTGTTGTTTAGGGTATAGTGTTAATGGTTTAGGGTTTAGGGTTATTTAGGGTTTAGTGTTTAAGGTTTAAGGTATAGGGTTGTTTAGGGTTTAGTGTTTAGGGTTGTTTATGGTTTAGTGATTAGGGTTGTTTAGGGTTGTTTCGAGGTTAGTGTTTAGGGTTATTCAGGGTTTATGATTTAGGGTTGTTCAGGGTTTAGGATTTATGGTTGTTTAGGGTTTAGGATTAAGGGATTAAGGTTAAGGGGTTAGGGTTAGTGTTAGAGTTAGGGTTAGCATTAGGGTTAGAGTTAGGGTTAGAGTTAGGGTTATGGGGTTATGTTAGGCTTAAGGTTAGGGTTAGGGTTATGGGGTTAAGGTTAGGGTTGGGGTTAGGGTTAGGGTTATGGTTATTCTTAGATTTATGGTTTAAAATTTAGGGTTTATGGTTTAAGGTTTAGAGTTTAGGATTGTTTAAGTTTTAGGGTGGTTTAGGTTTAGGGTATAGAATTTAGCGTTTAAGATTGTTTAATGGTTAGGGTTGTTTAGGTTTTAGCGTTTAGAGTTGTTTAGAGTTTTTTAGGGTTGTTTATAATTTAGTGTTTAGGGTTGTTCAGGATTTATGATTTAGGATATTTTAAGGTTTAGGGTTTAAGGTTGTATAGTGTTTTAGGGTTTAGGGTATAATGTTTAGGGTTAAGGGTTTAGGGTTGTTTAGGGTATAGTGTTAATGGTTTTAGGGTTTAGGCTTGTTTAGGGTTTAGTGTTTAGCGTTTAGGGTTTAGGGTTTTTTAGCGTTTAGTGTTTATAGTTTAGGGTTTAGGGTGCTTTTGGAATTAGTGTTTAGGGTTTTTCGGGGTTTAGGGTTTAGGATTTAGGGTGTTAGGGTTAGGGTTAGGGTTAGGTTTAAGGTTAAGGTGAGTGTTAGTGTGAGGGTTAAGGTTAGGGTTAGGGTTAAGGTTAGTGTTAGTGTTAGAATAAGGGTTAGGGTTAGGGATAGGGTTAAGGTTAGGGTTAGGGTTAGGGTTAGGGTTAGGTGTTTGGGTTAGGGTTAGTGTTAGGGGTTAGTGGTTAGTGTTAGGATTAGGGTAGGGTTAGGGTTAGGGTTAGGGTTAGGTTTAGTGTTAGGGTTATTATTAGGGGTTTAGGTTTTAGTTTAGGATTAGTGTTAGGGTTAGAATTAGAAATAGGGTTAGTGTTAGGATTAGGGTCAGTGTTAGGTTTAGAAATATGGTTAGGGTTAGGGTTAAGGGTAGGGTTAGGGTTAGGGTTAGAATTAAAGTTTAGGGTTTAGTGTTAGGATTAGGGATAGTGTGAGGTTTAGGGTTAGGTTTAGGGTTAGGGTTAGGGTTAGTGTTTGGGTTATGATTAGTGTTAGGATTAGGATTAGGGTTAGGGTCAGGTTTATGTTTAGTTTTAGGGTTAGGGTTAGGGTTAGATTTAGGGTTAGGTTTAGGTTTATTGTTAGATTTAGGGTTTAGGGTTTAAGGTTTATGGTTTAGGATTGTTTAAGTTTAAGGGTGGATTAGGTTTAGGGTTTAGAGTTTAGTATTATGGTTACGGTTAGGGTTAGGGTTAGAGTTAGGGTTAGGGTTAGGGTTAGGGTTAGGGTTAAGGTTAGGGTTAGTGATAGGGTTATGGTTATGGTTAGTGTTAGGATTAGGGTTAGGGTTAGGGTCAGGGTTAGGTTTAGGGTTAGGGATAAGGTTAGGGTTAGATTTAGGGTTAGGTTTAGGTTTATTGTTAGATTTAGGGTTTAGGGTTTAAGGTTTATGGTTTAGGATTGTTTAAGGTTTAGGGTGGATTAGGTTAAGGGTTTAGAGTTTAGTGTTATGGTTACGGTTAGGGTTAGGGTTAGGGATGCGTTTAGAGATAGGGTTAGGGTTATAGTAAGGGTTAGGTTTAGGGTTAGGGTTAGGGTTAGGGTAAAAGTTAGGGGGTTAGTGTTAGGGTTTGTGTTAGGGTTAGGGTTAGGGTTAGGTTAGGGTTAGGGTTAGGGTTAGGGTTAGGGTTAGGGTTAGGATTAGGGTTAAGGTAAGGGTTAGGATTAGGTTTAGGGTTAGGGTTAGGGTTAGGGCTAGGGTTAGGATTAGGGTTAGGGTTAGGGTTAGGGTAAGGGTTAGGGGTTAGAGTTAGGGTTATGGTTATTGTTAGGTTTAGGGTTTAGGGTTTTGTGTTCAGGGTTTAAGGTTTAGGGTTTAGGATTGTTTAAGTTTTAGGGTGGTTTAGGTTAAGGGTTTAGGGTTTAGAGTTTAGGATTGTTTAAGGTTTACGGTTGTTTAGGGTATAGTGTTTAGGGTTAAAAGTTTAGGGTTGTTTAGGGTTTAGTGTTTAGGGTTTAGGGTTGTTTAAGGTTTAGTGTTTAAGGTTTAGGTTTTATGGTGGTTTTGGGTTTAGTGTTTAGTGTTCTTTAGGGTATAGTGTTAACTGTTTAGGGTTTAGGGTTATTTAGGGTTTAGTGTTTAAGGTTTAGGGTATAGGGTTGTTTAGGATTTAGTGTTTAGGGTTGTTTATGGTTTAGTGATTAGGGTTGTTTAGGGTTGTTTAGAGGTTAGTGATTAGGGTTATTCAGGGTTTATGATTTAGGGTTGTTCAGGGTTTAGGATTTATTGTTGTTCAGGGTTTAGGATTTAGGGATTAAGGTTAAGGGGTTAGGGTTAGGGTTAGGGTTAGGGTTAGGGTTAGCATTAGGGTTAGAATTAGGGTTAGAGTTAGGGTTATGGGGTTATGTTAGGCTTAAGGTTAGGGTTAGGGTTATGGGGTTAAGGTTAGGGTTTGGGTTAGGGTTAGATTTAGGTTTAGGGTTAGGGTTAGGGTTATGGTTATTCTTAGATTTTAGGTTTAAATTTTAGGGTTTATGGTTTAAGGTTTAGGGTTTAGGATTGTTTAAGTTTTAGGGTGGTTTAGGTTTAGGGTATAGGGTTTAGCGTTTAAGATTGTTTAATGGTTAGGGTTGTTTAGGTTTTAGCGTTTAGAGTTGTTTAGGGTTTTTTAGGGTTGTTTATGATTTAGTGTTTAGGGTGGTTCAGGATTTATGATTTAGGATATTTTAAGGTTTAGGGTTTAAGGTTGTATAGTGTTTTAGGGTTTAGGGTATAATGTTTAGGGTTAAGGGTTTATGGTTGTTTAGGGTATAGTGTTAATGGTTTTAGGGTTTAGGCTTGTTTAGTGTTTAGTGTTTAGGGTTTAGGGTTTAGGGTTTTTAGCGTTCAGTGTTTATAGTTTAGGGTTTAGGGTGCTTTTGGAATTAGTGTTTAGGGTTTTTTGGGGTTTAGGGTTTAGGATTTAGGGTGTTAGGGTTAGTGTTAGGGTTAGGTTTAGGGTTAAGGTGAGGGTTAGGGTGAGGGTTAAGGTTAGGGTTAGGGTTAAGGTTAGTGTTAGTGTTAGGGTAAGGGTTAGGGTTAGGGTTAGGGTTAGGGGTTAGGGTTAGGGTTAGTGTTAGGGGTTAGGGGTTAGTGTTAGGGTTAGGGTTAGGGTTAGGGTTAGGGTTAGGTTTAGTGTTAGGGTTATTATTAGGGGGTTAGGTTTTAGTTTAGGATTAGTGTTAGAGTTAGAATTAGAAATAAGGTTAGTGTTAGGATTAGGGTCAGGGTTAGGTTTAGGGATATGGTTAGGGTTAGGGTTAAGGGTAGGGTTAGGGTTAGGGTTAGATTTAAAGTTTAGGGTTTAGTGTTAGGATTAGGGATAATGTGAGGTTTAGGGTTAGGTTTAGGGTTAGGGTTAGGGTTAGGGTTAGATTTAGGGTTAGGTTTAGGTTTATTGTTAGATTTAGGGTTTAGGGTTTAAGGTTTAAGGTTTAGGATTGTTTAAGGTTTAAGGTAGATTAGGTTTAGGGTTTAGAGTTTAGTATTATGGTTACGGTTAGTGTTAGGGTTAGGGTTAGAGTTAGGGTTAGAGTTAGGGTTAGGGTTAGGGTTAGGGTTAAGGTTAGGGTTAATGTTAGGGTTAGGGTTATGGTTAGTGTTAGGATTAGGGTTAGGTTTAGGGTCAGGGTTAGGTTTAGGGTTAGGGATAGGGTTAGGGTTAGATTTAAGGTTAGGTTTAGGTTTATTGTTATATTTAGGGTTTAGGGTTTAAGGTTTATGGTTTAGGATTGTTTAAGGTTTAGGGTGGACTAGGTTTAGGGTTTAGAGTTTAGTGTTATGGTTACGGTTAGGGTTGGGTTAGGGATGGGGTTAGGGTTAGGGTTAGGGTTATGGTAAGGGTTAGGGTTAGGGTTAGGGTTAGGGTTATGTTAAAAGTTAGGGGGTTAGTGTTAGGGTTTGGGTTAGGGTTGGGGTTAGGGTTAGGGTTAGGTTAGGGTTAGGGTAGGGGTTAGGGTTAGGGGTTAGGGTTAGTGTTAGGGTTAGGGTTATTATTAGGGGGTTAGGTTTAATTTTAGGATTAGTGTTAGGGTTAGAATTAGAAATAGGGTTAGTGTTAGGATTAGGGTCAGGGTTAGGTTTAGGGTTAGGGTTAGGGTTAGGGTTAGGGTTAAAGTCAGGGAGGGTTTAGGGTTAGGGTTAAGGTTATGGTTAGATTTAGGTTTAGGTTTAGGTTTATTGTTAGATTTAGGATTTAGGGTCTAAGGTTTATGGTTTAGGATTGTTTAAGGTTTAGGGTGGATTAGGTTTAGGGTTTAGAGTTTAGTGTTATGGTTACGGTTAGGGTTAGGGTTAGGGTTAGGGTTAGGGTTAGGATTAGGGTTAAGGTTAGGGTTAGGATTAGGGTTAGGGTTAGGGTTAGGTTTAGGGTTAGGATTAGGGTTAGGGTTAGGGTTAGGGTAAGGGTTAGGGGTTAGGGTTAGGGTTATGGTTATTGTTAGGTTTAGGGTTTAGGGTTTAGTGTTTAGGGTTTAAGGTTTAGGGTTTAGGATTGTTTAAGATTTAGGGTGGTTTAGGTTAAGGGTTTAGGGTTTAGAGTTTAGGATTGTTTAAGGTTTAGGGTTGTTTAGGGTATAGTGTTTAGGGTTAAAGTTTAGGGTTGTTTAGGGTTTAGTGTTTAGGGTTTAGGGTTGTTTAAGGTTTAGTGTTTAAGGTTTAGGTTTTAGAGTTGTTTTGGGTTTAGTGTTTAGTGTTGTTTAGGGTATAGTGTTAATGGTTTAGGGTTTAGGGTTATTTAGGGTTTAGTGTTTAAGGTTAAGGTATAGGGTTGTTTAGGGTTTAGTGTTTAGGGTTGTTTATGGTTTAGTGATTAGGGTTGTTTAGGGTTGTTTAGAGGTTAGTGTTTAGGGTTATTCAGGGTTTATGATTTAGGGTTGTTCAGGGTTTAGGATTTATGGTTGTTCAGGGTTTAGGATTTAGGGATTAAGGTTAAGGGGTTAAGGTTAGCGTTAGGGTTAGGGTTAGGGTTAGCATTAGGGTTAGAGTTAGGGTTAGAGTTAAGGTTATGGGGTTATGTTAGGCTTAAGGTTAGGGTTAGGGTTATGGGGTTAAGGTTAGGTTGGGGTTAGGGTTAGGTTTAGGTTTAGGGTTAGGGTTAGGGTTATGGTTATTCTTAGATTTATGGTTTAAAATTTAGGGTTTATGGTTTAAGGTTTAGGGTTTAGGATTGTTTAAGTTTTAGGGTGGTTTAGGTTTAGGGTATAGGGTTTAGCGTTTAAGATTGTTTAATGTTTAGGGTTGTTTAGATTTTAGCGTTTAGAGTTGTTTAGGGTTTTTTAGGGTTGTTTATGATTTAGTGTTTAGGGTTGTTCAGGATTTATGATTTAGGAATTTTAAGGTTTAGGGTTTAAGGTTGTATAGTGTTTTAGGGTTTAGGGTATAATGTTTAGTGTTAAGGGTTTAGGGTTGTTTAGGGTATAGTGTTAATGGTTTTAGGGTTTAAGCTTGTTTAGGGTTTAGTGTTTAGGGTTTAGGGTTTAGGGTTTTTTAGAGTTTAGTGTTTATAGTTTAGGGTTTAGGGTGCTTTTGGAATTAGTGTTTAGGGTTTTTCGGGGTTTAGGGTTTAGGATTTAGGGTGTTAGGGTTAGTGTTAGGGTTAGGTTTAGGGTTAAGGTGAGGGTTAGGGTGAGGGTTAAGGTTAGGGTTAGGGTTAAGGTTAGTGTTAGTGTTAGAATAATGGTTAGGGTTAGGGATAGGGTTAGGGTTAGGGTTAGGGTTAGGGTTGAGGTTAGAATTAGTGTTAGGGTTAGGGTTAGGGGTTTGAGTTTGGGTTAGTGTTAGGGGTTAGGGGTTAGTGTTAGGGTTAGGGTTAGGGTTAGGGTTAGGGTTAGGTTTAGTGTTAGGGTTATTATTAGGGGGTTAGGTTTTAGTTTAGGATTAGTGTTAGGGTTAGAATTAGAAATAGGGTTAGTGTTAGGATTAGGGTCAGGGTTAGGTTTAGAAATATGGTTAGGGTTAGGGTTAAGGGTAGGGTTAGGGTTAGGGTTAGAATTAAAATTTAGGGTTTAGTGTTAGGATTAGGGATAGTGTGAGGTTTAGGGTTAGGTTTAGGGTTAGGGTTAGGGTTAGTGTTTGGGTTATGATTAGTGTTAGGATTAGGATTAGGGTTAGGGTCAGGTTTATGTTTAGGGTTCGGGTTAGGGTTAGGGTTAGATTTAGGGTTAGGTTTATGTTTATTGTTAGATTTAGGGTTTAGGGTTTAAGGTTTATGGTTTAGGATTGTTTAAGTTTAAGGGTGGATTAGGTTAAGGGTTTAGAGTTTAGTATTATGGTTACGGTTAGGGTTAGGGTTAGGGTTAGAGTTAGGGTTAGGGTTAGGGTTAGGGTTTGGGTTAAGGTTAGGGTTAGTGTTAGGGTTAGGGTTATGGTTAGTGTTAGGATTAGGGTTAGGGTTAGGTCAGGGTTAGGTTTAGGGTTAGGGATAGGGTTAGGGTTAGATTTAGGGTTAGGTTTAGGTTTATTGTTAGATTTAGGGTTTGGGGTTTAAGGTTTATTGTTTAGGATTGTTTAAGGTTTAGGGTGGATTAGGTTTAGGGTTTAGAGTTTATTGTTATGGTTACGGTTAGGGTTAGGGTTAGGGATGGGGTTAGGGTTAGGGTTAGGGTTATGGTAAGTGTTAGGTTTAGGGTTAGGGTTAGGGTTAGGGTAAAAGTTAGGGGGTTAGTGTTACGGTTTGTGTTAGGGTTAGGGTTAGGTTTAGGTTAGGGTAAGGGTTAGGGTTAGGGTTAGGGTTAGGTTAGGGTTAGGGTTAGGGTTAGGGTTAGGGTTAGGGGTTAGGGTTAGTGAAAGGGTTAGGATTATTATTAGGGGGTTAGGTTTAAGTTTAGGATTAGTGTTAGGGTTAGAATTAGAAATAGGTTTAGTGTTAGCATTAGGGTCAGGGTTAGGTTTAGGGTTAGGGTTAGGGTTAGGGTCAGGGAGGGTTTAGGGTTAGGGTTAGGGTTAGGGTTATATTTAGGTTAGGTTTAGGTTTATTGTTAGATTTAGGATTTAGGGTCTAAGGTTTATGGTTTAGGATTGTTTAAGGTTTAGGGTGGATTAGGTTTATGGTTTAGAGTTTAGTGTTATGGTTACGGTTAGGGTTAGGGTTAGGGTTAGGATTAGGGTTAAGTTTAGGGTTAGGATTAGGTTTAGGGTTAGGTTTAGGGTTAGGGTTAGGGTTAGGGTTAGGGTTAGGGTTAGGATTAGTTTTAGGGTTAGGGTTACGGTTAGGTTTAGGGTTAGGGTTAGGATTAGGGTTAAGATTAGGGTTAGGTTTAGGGTTAGGGTTAGGGTTAGGGTTTGGGTTAGGGTTAGGGTTAGGGTTACGATTAGGGTTAGGGTAAGGGTTAGGGTAAGGGTTAGGGGTTAGGGTTAGGGTTATGGTTATTGTTAGGTTTAGGGTTTAGGGTTTAGTGTTTAGGGTTTAAGGTTTAGGGTTTTGGATTGTTTAAGATTTAGGGTGGTTTAGGTTAAGGGTTTAAGGTTTAGAGTTTAGGATTGTTTAAGGTTTAGGGTTGTTTAGGGTATAGTGTTTAGGGTGAAAAGTTTAGGGTTGTTTAGGGTTTAGTGTTTAGGGTTTAGGGTTGTTTAAGGTTTAGTGTTTAAGGTTTAGGTTTTAGGGTTGTTTTGGGTTTAGTGTTTAGTGTTGTTTAGGGTATAGTGTTAATGGTTTAGGGTTTAGGGTTATTTAGGGTTTAGTGTTTAAGGTTTAAGGTATAGGGTTGTTTAGGGTTTAGTGTTTAGGGTTGTTTATGGTTTAGTGATTAGGGTTGTTTAGGGTTGTTTCGAGGTTAGTGTTTAGGGTTATTCAGGGTTTATGATTTAGGGTTGTTCAGGGTTTAGGATTTATGGTTGTTCAGGGTTTTGGATTTAGGGATTAAGGTTAAGGGGTTAGGGTTAGGGTTAGGGTTAGGGTTAGCATTAGGGTTAGAGTTAGGGTTAGAGTTAGGGTTATGGGGTTATGTTAGGCTTAAGGTTAGGGTTAGGGTTATGGGGTTAAGGTTAGGGTTGGGGTTAGGGTTAGGGTTATGGTTATTCTTAGATTTATGGTTTAAAATTTAGGGTTTATGGTTTAAGGTTTAGAGTTTAGGATTGTTTGAGTTTTAGGGTGGTTTAGGTTTAGGGTATAGAATTTAGCGTTTAAGATTGTTTAATGGTTAGGGTTGTTTAGGTTTTAGCGTTTAGAGTTGTTTAGAGTTTTTTAGGGTTGTTTATAATTTAGTGTTTAGGGTTGTTCAGGATTTATGATTTAGGATATTTTAAGGTTTAGGGTTTAAGGTTGTATAGTGTTTTAGGGTTTAGAGTATAATGTTTAGGGTTAAGGGTTTAGGGTTTTTTAGGGTATAGTGTTAATGGTTTTAGGGTTTAGGCTTGTTTAGGGTTTAGTGTTTAGCGTTTAGGGTTTAGGGTTTTTTAGCGTTTAGTGTTTATAGTTTAGGGTTTAGGGTGCTTTTGGAATTAGTGTTTAGGGTTTTTCGGGGTTTAGGGTTTAGGATTTAGGGTGTTAGGGTTAGGGTTAGGGTTAGGTTTAAGGTTAAGGTGAGGGTTAGTGTGAGGGTTAAGGTTAGGGTTAGGGTTAAGGTTAGTGTTAGTGTTAGAATAAGGGTTAGGGTTAGGGATAGGGTTAGGGTTAGGGTTAGGGTTAGGGTTAAGGTTAGGGTTAGGGTTAGGGTTAGGGTTAGGTGTTTGGGTTAGGGTTAGTGTTAGGGGTTAGGGGTTAGTGTTAGGGTTAGGGTTAGGGTTAGGGTTAGGGTTAGGGTTAGGTTTAGTGTTAGGGTTATTATTAGGGGTTTAGGTTTTAGTTTAAGATTAGTGTTAGGGTTAGAATTAGAAATAGGGTTAGTGTTAGGATTAGGGTCAGTGTTAGGTTTAGAAATATGGTTAGGGTTAGGGTTAAGGGTAGGGTTAGGGTTAGGGTTAGAATTAAAGTTTAGGGTTTAGTGTTAGGATTAGGGATAGTGTGAGGTTTAGGGTTAGGTTTAGGGTTAGGGTTAGGGTTAGTGTTTGGGTTATGATTAGTGTTAGGATTAGGATTAGGGTTAGGGTCAGGTTTATGTTTAGTGTTAGGGTTAGGGTTAGGGTTAGATTTAGGGTTAGGTTTAGGTTTATTGTTAGATTTAGGGTTTAGGGTTTAAGGTTTATGGTTTAGGATTGTTTAAGTTTAAGGGTGGATTAGGTTTAGGGTTTAGAGTTTAGTATTATGGTTACGGTTAGGGTTAGGGTTAGAGTTAGGGTTAGGGTTAGGGTTAGGGTTAGGGTTAAGGTTAGGGTTAGTGATAGGGTTATGGTTATGGTTAGTGTTAGGATTAGGGTTAGGGTTAGGGTCAGGATTAGGTTTAGGGTTAGGGATAAGGTTAGGGTTAGATTTAGGGTTAGGTTTAGGTTTATTGTTAGATTTAGGGTTTAGGGTTTAAGGTTTATGGTTTAGGATTGTTTAAGGTTTAGGGTGGATTAGGTTAAGGGTTTAGAGTTTAGTGTTATGGTTACGGTTAGGGTTAGGGTTAGGGATGGGTTTAGAGATAGGGTTAGGGTTATAGTAAGGGTTAGGTTTAAGATTAGGGTTAGGGTTAGGGTAAAAGTTAGGGGGTTAGTGTTAGGGTTTGTGTTAGGGTTAGGGTTAGGGTTAGGGTTAGGTTAGGGTTAGGGTTAGGGTTAGGGTTAGGTTAGGGTTAGGGTTAGGGTTAGGGTTTGGGTTAGGGGTTAGGGTTAGTGAAAGGGTTAGGGTTATTATTAGGGGGTTAGGTTTAAGTTTAGGATTAGTGTTAGGGTTAGAATTAGAAATAGGGTTAGTGTTAGGATTAGGGTCAGGGTTTGGTTTAGGGTTAGGGTTAGGGTTAGGGTTAGGGTTAGGGTCAGGGAGGGTTTAGGGTTAGGGTTAGGGTTAGGGTTAGATTTAGGGTTAGGTTTAGGTTTATTTGTAGATTTAGGATTTGGGGTCTAAGGTTTATGGTTTAGGATTGTTTAAGGTTTAGGGTGGATTAGGTTTAGGGTTTAGAGTTTAGTGTTATGGTTACGGTTAGGGTTAGGGTTAGGGTTAGGATTAGGGTTAAGGTAAGGGTTAGGATTAGGTTTAGGGTTAGGGTTAGGGTTAGGGCTAGGGTTAGGATTAGGGTTAGGGTTAGGGTTAGGGTAAGGGTTAGGGGTTAGAGTTAGGGTTATGGTTATTGTTAGGTTTAGGGTTTAGGGTTTTGTGTTCAGGGTTTAAGGTTTAGGGTTTAGGATTGTTTAAGTTATAGGGTGGTTTAGGTTAAGGGTTTAGGGTTTAGAGTTTAGGATTGTTTAAGGTTTACGGTTGTTTAGGGTATAGTGTTTAGGGTTAAAAGTTTAGGGTTGTTTAGGGTTTAGTGTTTAGGGTTTAGGGTTGTTTAAGGTTTAGTGTTTAAGGTTTAGGTTTTATGGTGGTTTTGGGTTTAGTGTTTAGTGTTCTTTAGGGTATAGTGTTAATGGTTTAGGGTTTAGGGTTATTTAGGGTTTAGTGTTTAAGGTTTAGGGTATAGGGTTGTTTAGGATTTAGTGTTTAGGGTTGTTTATGGTTTAGTGATTAGGGTTGTTTAGGGTTGTTTAGAGGTTAGTGATTAGGGTTATTCAGGGTTTATGATTTAGGGTTGTTCAGGGTTTAGGATTTATTGTTGTTCAGGGTTTAGGATTTAGGGATTAAGGTTAAGGGGTTAGGGTTAGGGTTAGGGTTAGGGTTAGGGTTAGCATTAAGGTTAGAATTAGGGTTAGAGTTAGGGTTATGGGGTTATGTTAGGCTTAAGGTTAGGGTTAGGGTTATGGGGTTAAGGTTAGGGTTTGGGTTAGGGTTAGGTTTAGGTTTAGGGTTAGGGTTAGGGTTATGGTTATTCTTAGATTTAAGGTTTAAATTTTAGGGTTTATGGTTTAAGGTTTAGGGTTTAGGATTGTTTAAGTTTTAGGGTGGTTTAGGTTTAGGGTATAGGGTTTAGCGTTTAAGATTGTTTAATGGTTAGGGTTGTTTAGGTTTTAGCGTTTAGAGTTGTTTAGGGTTTTTTAGGGTTGTTTATGATTTAGTGTTTAGGGTGGTTCAGGATTTATGATTTAGGATATTTTAAGGTTTAGGGTTTAAGGTTGTATAGTGTTTTAGGGTTTAGGGTATAATGTTTAGGGTTAAGGGTTTATGGTTGTTTAGGGTATAGTGTTAATGGTTTTAGGGTTTAGGCTTGTTTAGTGTTTAGTGTTTAGGGTTTAGGGTTTAGGGTTTTTAGCGTTCAGTGTTTATAGTTTAGGGTTTAGGGTGCTTTTGGAATTAGTGTTTAGGGTTTTTTGGGGTTTAGGGTTTAGGATTTAGGGTGTTAGGGTTAGTGTTAGGGTTAGGTTTAGGGTTAAGGTGAGGGTTAGGGTGAGGGTTAAGGTTAGGGTTAGGGTTAAGGTTAGTGTTCGTGTTAGGGTAAGGGTTAGGGTTAGGGTTAGGGTTAGGGGTTAGGGTTAGGGTTAGTGTTAGGGGTTAGGGGTTAGTGTTAGGGTTAGGGTTAGGGTTAGGGTTAGGGTTAGGTTTAGTGTTAGGGTTATTATTAGGGGGTTAGGTTTTAGTTTAGGATTACTGTTAGAGTTAGAATTAGAAATAGGGTTAGTGTTAGGATTAGGGTCAGGGTTAGGTTTAGGGATATGGTTAGGGTTAGGGTTAAGGGTAGGGTTAGGGTTAGGGTTAGATTTAAAGTTTAGGGTTTAGTGTTAGGATTAGGGATAATGTGAGGTTTAGGGTTAGGTTTAGGGTTAGGGTTAGGGTTAGGGTTAGGGTTAGATTTAGGGTTAGGTTTAGGTTTATTGTTAGATTTAGGGTTTAGGGTTTAAGGTTTAAGGTTTAGGATTGTTTAAGGTTTAGGGTAGATTAGGTTTAGGGTTTAGAGTTTAGTATTATGGTTACGGTTAGGGTTAGGGTTAGGGTTAGAGTTAGGGTTAGAGTTAGGGTTAGGGTTAGGGTTAGGGTTAAGGTTAGGGTTAATGTTAGGGTTAGGGTTATGGTTAGTGTTAGGATTAGGGTTAGGTTTAGGGTCAGGGTTAGGTTTAGGGTTAGGGATAGGGTTAGGGTTAGATTTAAGGTTAGGTTTAGGTTTATTGTTACATTTAGGGTTTAGGGTTTAAGGTTTATGGTTTAGGATTGTTTAAGGTTTAGGGTGGACTAGGTTTAGGGTTTAGAGTTTAGTGTTATGGTTACGGTTAGGGTTAGGGTTAGGGATGGGGTTAGGGTTAGGGTTAGGGTTATGGTAAGGGTTAGGGTTAGGGTTAGGGTTAGGGTTATGGTAAAAGTTAGGGGGTTAGTGTTAGGGTTTGGGTTAGGGTTGGGGTTAGGGTTAGGGTTAGGTTAGGGTTAGGGTAGGGGTTAGGGTTAGGGGTTAGGGTTATGGTTAGGGTTAGGGTTAGGGTTAGGGTTAGGGTCAGGGAGGGTTTAGGGTTAGGGTTAGATTTAGGGTTAGGTTTAGGTTTAATGTTAGATTTAGGGTTTAGGGTCTACGGTTTATGGTTTAGGATTGTTTAAAATTTAGGGTGGATTAGGTTTAGGGTTTAGAGTTTAGTGTTATGGTTACGGTTAGTGTTAGGGTTAGGGTTAGGGTTAGGGTTAGGGTTAGGGTTAGGGTAATGGATAGGGTTAGGGTTAGGGTTAGGATTAGGGTTGAGGTTAGGGTTAGGGTTAGGGTTATGGTTAGGGTTAGGGTTAGGGTTAGGGTTATGGTTAGGATTAGGGTTAGGGTTAGGGTTATGGTTAGGATTAGGGTTAGGGTTAGGGTTAGGGTAAGGGTTAGGGGTTAGGGTTAGGGTTATGGTTATTGTTAGGTTTAGGTTTTAGGGTTTAGTGTTTAGGGTTTAAGGTTTAGGGTTTAGGATTGTTTAAGATTTAGGGTGGATTAGGTTTAGGGTTTAGAGTTTAGTGTTATGGTTACGGTTAGGGTTAGGGTTAGGGATGGGGTTAGGGTTAGGGTTAGGGTTATGGTAAGAGTTAGGGTTAGGGTTAGGTTTAGGGTTAGGGTAAAAGTTAGGGGGTTAGTGTTAGGGTTTGGGTTAGGGTTAGGGTTAAAGTTAGGGTTAGGTTAGGGTTAGGGTTAGGGTTAGGGTTAGGGGTTAGGGTTAGTGTTATGGTTAGGGTTATTATTAGGGGGTTAGGTTTAAGTTTAGGATTAGTGTTAGGGATAGAATTAGAAATAGGTTTAGTGTTAGGATTAGGGTCAGGGTTAGGTTTAGGGTTAGGGCTAGGGTTAGGGTTAGGGTTAGGGTTAGGGTCAGGGAGGGTTTAGGGTTAGGGTTAGATTTAGGGTTAGGTTTAGGTTTATTGTTAGATTAAGGTTTAGGGTCTACGGTTTATGGTTTAGGATTTTTTAAGGTTTAGGGTGGATTAGGTTTAGGGTTTAGAGTTTAGTGTTAGGGTTATGGTTAGGATTAGGGTTAGGGTTAGGGTTAGGATTAGGGTTAAGGTTAGGGTTAGGGTTAGGTTTAGGGTTAGGGTTAGGGTTAGGGTTAGAGTTAGGGTTACGGTTAGGGTTAGGGTTAGGGTTAGGTTTAGGGTTAGGGTTAGGGTTAGGGTTAGGGTTAGGGTAATGGTTAGGGGTTAGGGTTAAGGTTAGGGTTAAGGTTAGGTTTAGGTTTAAGGTTAGGTTTAGGGTTAGGGTTAGGGATAGGGTTAGGGTTAGGGTTAGGGTTAGGGTAAATTTAGGGTTAGGGTTAGGGTTAGGGTTAGGGGTTAGGGTTCGGGTTAGTGTTAGGGGTTAGGGGTTAGGGTTAGGGTTCGGGTTATGGTTAGGGTTAGGTTTAGGGTTAGGGTGAGGGTTAGGGTAAGGGTTATGTGGTTATGTTAGGCTTAAGGTTAGGGTTAGGGTTATGGGGTTAAGGTTAGGGTTGGGGTTAGGGTTAGGTTTAGGTTTAGGGTTAGGGTTAGGGTTATGGTTATTCTTAGATTTATGGTTTAAAATTTAGGGTTTATGGTTTAAGGTTTAGGGTTTAGGATTGTTTAAGTTTTAGGGTGGTTTAGGTTTAGGGTATAGGGTTTAGCGTTTAAGATTGTTTAATGTTTAGGGTTGTTTATGTTTTAGCGTTTAGAGTTGTTTAGGTTTTTTTAGGGTTGTTTATGATTTAGTGTTTAGGGTGGTTCAGGATTTATGGTTTAGGATATTTTAAGGTTTAGGGTTTAAGGTTGTATAGTATTTTAGGGTTTAGGCTATAATGTTTAGGGTTAAGAGTTTAGGGTTGTTTAGGATATAGTGTTAATGGTTTTAGGGTTTAGGCTAGTTTAGGGTTTAGTGTTTAGAGTTTAGGGTTTAGGTTTTTTTAGCGTTTAGTGTTTAGGGTTTAGGGTGCTTTTGGAATTAGTGTTTAGGGTTTTTCTGCGTTTAGGGTTTAGGATTTAGGGTTTTACGGTTAGGTTTAGGGTTAGGGTGAGGGTTAGGGTGAGGGTTAAGGTTAGGGTTAGGGTTAAGGTTAGTGTTAGTGTTAGGGTAAGGGTAAGTGTTAGGGATAGTGTTAGGGTTAGGGTTAGGGTTAGTGTTAGGGTTAGGGTTAGGGTTAGGGATAGGGTAGGTGTGAGGTTTAGGGTTAGGGTTAGGTTTAGGGTTAGGGTTAATCTTTGTTTGGGTTATGGTTATTGTTAGGATTAGGCTTTGGATTAGGGTCAGGGGTAGGTTTAGGTTTACGGTTAGGGTTAGTGTTAGATTTAGGGTTAAGTTTAGGTTTATTGTTAGATTTAGGGTTTAGGGTTTAAGGTTTATGGTTTAGGATTGTTTAAGTTTTAGGGTGGATTAGGTTTAGGGTTTAGAGTTTAGTGTTATGGTTATGGTTAGGGTTAGGGTTAGGGTTAGGGTTAGGGTTAGGGTTAGGGTTAGTGTTACGGTTAGGGTTAGGGTTAGTGTTAGGGTTAGGGTTAGAGTTACGGTTAGGGTTAGGGTTAGAGATACGTTTAGGGTTAGGGTTAGGGTTAAGGTTAGGGTTGGGGGGGTTAGGGTTTAGGTTAGGGTCAGGGTTAGGGTTAGGGTTAGGGTTAGGTTTAGGGTTAGGGTTATTATTAGGGAGTTAGGTTTAAATTTAGGATTAGTGTTAGGGTTAGAATTAGAAATAGGGATAGTGTTAGGATTAGGGTCAGGGTTAGGTTTAGGGATAGGGTTAGGGTTAGGGTTAGGGGTAGGGTTAGGGTTAGGTTAGATTTAAAGTTTAAGGTTTAGTGTTAGGATTAGGGTTAGTGTGAGGTTTAGGGTTAGGGTTAGGTTTAGGGTTAGGGTTAGGGTTAGTGTTTGGTTATGGTTAGTGTTAGGATTAGGTTTAGTGTTAGGGTTAGGGTTAGGGTTAGATTTAGGGTTAGGTTTAGGTTTATTGTTAGATTTAGGGTTTAGGGTTTAAGGTTTGTGGTTTAGGATTGTTTAAGGTTTAGGGTGGATTAGGTTTAGGTTTTAGAGTTTAGTGTTTTGGTTACGGTTAGGGTTAGGGTTAGGTTTAGGGTTAAAGTTTGGGTTAGGGTTAGGGTTAGGTTTAGGGTTAGGGTTATGGTTAGGGTTAAGGTTAGGGTTAGGGTTAGGGTTAGAGTTAGGTTTAGGGTTAGAGTTAGTGTTACGGTTAGGGTTAGGGTTAGGGTTACGGTTAGGGTTAGGGTTAGGGTTAGGGTAAGGGTTATGATTATGTTTATTGTTAGGTTTAGGGTTAGGGTTAGGGTTAAGGTTAGGTTTAGGTTTAGGGTTAGGTTTACGGTTAGGCTTAAGGTTAGGGTTAGGTTTAGGGATAGGGTTATGTTTAGGGTTAGGTTTAAGGTTAGGGTTAGGGTTAGGGTTAGGGTTAGGTTTATTGTTAGGTTTAGGGTTTAGTCTTTAGGGTCTAAGGTTTTGGGTTTAGGATTGTTTAAGGTTTAGGGTAGATTAGGTTTAGGGTTTAGAGTTTAGTGTTAAGGTTAGGGTTAGGTTTAGGGTTTAGGGTTTAGTGTTCGGATTAGGGTTAGGGTTAGGGTTAGGTTTAGGGTTACGTTTAGGGTCAGGGATATTGTTAGGTTTAGGGTTTAGGGTTTAGGGTAAAGGTTTAGGTTTTAGGATTGTTTAAGGTTTAGGGTGGATTATTTTTAGGGTTTAGAGTTTTGTGTTTGGGATATCGTTAGGGTTAGGTTTAGGGTTTAGGGATTACTGTTAGGGTTAGCGTTAGGGTTAGGTTTAAGGTTAGTGTTAGGTTTAGGGTTAGGGTTAGGGTTAAGTTTAGGCTTATTGTTAGGATTAGGGTTAGAGTTAGGATTAGGGTTAGGGTTAGGGTTAGGGTTAGGGTCAGCTTTAGGGTTAGGGTTAGGGTTAGGACTACGTTTAGTGTTAGTGTTAGGTTTAGGGTTAGGGTTAGAGTTAGGGTTAGGTTTAGTGTTAGGGTTACGTTTAGGGTTAGGGTTTGGGTTAGGATTAGGGTTAGGGTTATGGTAATTGTTAGGTTTAAGGTTTAAGGTTTAGGGTTTAAGATTGTTTAAGGTTTATCGTAAATTAAATTTAGGGTTTACAATTTAGTGTTAAGGTTATGGTTAGTGTTAGGGTTAGGGTTAGGGTTAGGTTTAGGGTTCAGGGTTTAGGGTTTAGGATTGTTTAAGGTTTAGGGTAGATTAGGTTGAGGATTTAAAGTTTATTTTAGGGTTAGGGTTAGGTTTAGGGTTTAGGGTTTGGTGTTAGGATTAGGGTTAAAGTTAAAGTTAGGGTTAGGGTACGGGTTAGGATTAGGTTTAGGGTTAAGGTTAGGGTTAGGGTTAGGGTTAGGGTTAGGGTTAGGGTTAGGATTAGGGTTAGGGTTAGGATTAGGGTAAGGGTTAGGGGTTAGGGTTAGGGTTATGGTTATTGTTAGGTTTAGGGTTTAGGGTTTTGTGTTTAGGGTTTAAGGTTTAGGGTTTAGGATTGTTTAAGATTTAGGGTGGTTTAGGTTAAGGGTTTAGGGTTTAGAGTTTAGGATTGTTTAAGGTATAGGGTTGTTTAGGGTATAGTGTTTAGGGTTAAAAGTTTAGGGTTGTTTAGGGTTTACTGTTTAGGGTTTAGGGTTGTTTAAGGTTTAGTGTTTAAGGTTTAGGTTTTAGGGTTGTTTTGGGTTTAGTGTTTAGTGTTGTTTAGGGTATAGTGTTAATGGTTTAGGGTTTAGGGTTATTTAGGGTTTAGTGTTTAAGGTTTAGGGTATAGGGTTGTTTAGGGTTTAGTGTTTAGGGTTGTTTATGGTTTAGTGATTAGGGTTGTTTAGGGTTGTTTAGAGCTTAGTGTTTAGGGTAATTCAGGGTTTATGATTTAGGGTTGTTCAGCGTTTAGGATTTATGGTTGTTCAGGGTTTAGGATTTAGGGATTAAGGTTAAGGGGTTAGGGTTAGGGTTAAGGTTAGGGTTAGGGTTAGGGTTAGGGTTAGGGTTAGGGTTAAGGTTAGGGTTAGGTTTAGGGTTAGGGTTATGGTTAGTTTTAGGATTAGGGTTAGGGTTAGGGTCAGGGTTAGGTTTAGGGTTAGGGTAAGGGTTAGGGTTAGATTTAGGGTTAGGTTTAGGTTTATTGTTAGATTTAGGGTTTAGGGTTTAAGGTTTATGGTTTAGGATTGTTTAAGGTTTAGGGTGGATTAGTTTTAGGAATTAGAGTTTAGTGTTATGGTTACGGTTAGTGTTAGGGTTAGGGTTAGGGTTAGGGTTAGGGTTAGGGTAATGGTTAGGGTTAGGGTTAGGGTTAGGGTTAGGGTAAGGGTTAGGGGTTAGTGTTAGGGTTAGGGTTAGGGTTAGGGTTAGGGTTAAGGTTAGGGGTTAGGGTTAGTGTTAGGGTTAGGGTTATTATTAGGGAGTTAGGTTTAAGTTTAGGATTAGTGTTAGGGTTAGAATTAGAAATAGGGTTAGTGTTAGGATTAGGGTCAGGGTTAGGTTTAGGGTTAGGGTTAGGGTTAGGGTTAGGGTTAGGGTTAGGTTTAGGGTCAGGGAGGGTTTAGGGTTAGGGTTAGGGTTAGGGTTAGATTTAGGTTTAGGTTTAGTTTTATTCTTAGATTTAGTATTTAGGGTCTAAGGTTTATGGTTTAGGATTGTTTAAGGTTTAGGGTGGATTAGGTTTAGGGTTTAGAGTTTAGTGTTATGGTGACGGTTAGGGTTAGGGTTAGGGTTAGGGTTAGGATTAGGGTTAAGGTTAGGGTTAGGATTAGGTTTAGAGTTAGGGTTAGAATTAGGGTTAGGGTTAGGGTTAGGGTTAGGGTTAGGGTTAGGATTAGGGTTAGGGTTAGGGTTAGGGTAAGGGTTAAGGTTAGGGTTAGGGTTAGGGTTATGGTTAGTGTTAGGATTAGGGTTTAGGGTTTAGTGTTTAGGGTTTAAGGTTTAGGGTTTAGGATTGTTTAAGATTTAGGGTGGTTTAGGTTAAGGGTTTAGGGTTTAGACTTTAGGATTGTTTAAAGTTTAGGGTTGTTTAAGGTATAGTGTTTAGGGTTAAAAGTTTAGGGTTGTTTAGGCTTTAGTGTTTAGTGTTTAGATTTTTTTAAGTTTTAGTGTTTAAGGTTTAGGTTTTAGGGTGGTTTTGGGTTAATGTTTAGTGTTGTTTAGGGTATAGTGTTAATGGTTTAGGGTTTAGGGTTATTTAGGGTTTAGTGTTTAAGGTTTAGGGTATAGGGTTGTTTAGGGTTTAGTGTTTAGGGTTGTTTATGGTTTAGTGATTAGGGTTGTTTAGGGTTGTTTAGAGGTTAGTGTTTAGGGTTATTCAGGGTTTAAGATTTATGGTTGTTCAGGGAATAGGATTTAGGGATTAAGGTTAAGGAGTTAGGGTTAGGGTTAGGGTTAGGGTTAAGGTTAGGGTTAGGGTTAAGGTTAGGGTTAGGGTTAGGGTTAGGGTTATGGTTAGTGTTAGGATTAGGGTTAGGGTTAGGGTCAGGGTTAGGTTTAGGGTTAGGGTTAGGGTTAGGGTTAGATTTAGGGTCAGGTTTAGGTTTATTGTTAGATTTAGGGTTTAGGGTTTAAGGTTTATGGTTTAGGATTGTTTAAGGTTTAGGGTGGATTAGGTTTAGGGTTTAGAGTTTAGTGTTATGGTTACGTTTAGTGTTAGGGTTAGGGTTAGGGTTAGGTTAGGGTTAGGGTTAGGGTTAGGGTAATGGTTAGGGTTAGGGTTAGGGTTAGGGTTAGGGTAAGGGTTAGGGGTTAGTGTTAGGGTTAGGTTTAGGGTTAGGGTTAGGGTTAAGGTTAGGGGTTAGGGTTAGTGTTAGTGTTAGGGTTATTATTAGGGGGTTAGGTTTACGTTTAGGATTAGTGTTAGGGTTAGAATTAGAAATAGGGTTAGTGTTAGGATTAGGGTCAGCGTTAGGTTTAGGGTTAGGGTTAGGGTTAGGGTTAGGGTTAGGGTTAGGGTTAGGGTTAGTGTCAGGGAGGGTTTAGGGTTAGGGTTAGGGTTAGGGTTAGATTTAGAGTTAGGTTTATGTTTATTGTTAGATTTAGGATTTAGGGTCTAAGGTTTATGGTTTAGGATTGTTTAAGGTTTAGGGTGGATTAGGTTTAGGGTTTAGAGTTTAGTGTTATCGTTACGGTTAGGGTTAGGGTTAGGGTTAGGATTAGGGTTAAGGTTAGGGTTAGGATTAGGTTTAGAGTTAGGGTTAGGGTTAGGGTTAGGGTTATGGTTAGGGTTAGGGTTAGGATTAGGGTTAGGGTTAGGGTTAGGGTAAGGGTTAGGGGTTAGGGTTAGGGTTATGGTTATTGTTAGGTTTAGGGTTTAGGGTTTAGTGTTTAGGGTTTAAGGTTTAGGGTTTAGGAGTGTTTAAGATTTAGGGTGGTTTAGGTTAAGGGTTTAGGGTTTAGACTTTAAGGTTGTTTAAGGTTTAGGGTTGTTTAGGGTATAGTGTTTAGGGTTAAAAGTTTAGGGTTGTTTAGGCTTTAGTGTTTAGGGTTTAGGGTTGTTTAAGTTTTAGTGTTTAAGGTTTAGGTTTTAGGGTTGTTTTGGGTTAATGTTTAGTGTTGTTTAGGGTATAGTGTTAATGGTTTAGGGTTTAGGGTTATTTAGGGTTTAGTGTTTTAAGTTTAGGGTATAGGGTTGTTTAGGGTTTAGTGTTTAGGGTTGTTTATGGTTTAGTGATTAGGGTTGTTTAGGGTTGTTTAGAGGTTAGTGTTTAGGGTTATTCAGGATTTATGATTTAGGGTTGTTCAGGGTTTAGGATTTATGGTTGTTCAAGGTTTAGGATTTAGGGATTAAGTTAAGGGGTTAGGGTTAGGTTTAGGGTTAGGGTTAGGGTTAGGGTTAGGGTTAGGATTAGGTTTAGGGTTAAGGTTAGGGTTAGGGTTAGGGTTAGGGTTATGGTTAGTGTTAGGATTAGGGTTAGGGTTAGGGTTAGGGTAAGGTTTAGGGTTAGGGTTAGGGTTAGGGTTAGATTTAAGGTCAGGTTTAGGTTTATTGTTAGATTTAGGGTTTAGGGTTTAAGGTTTATGGTTTAGGATTGTTTAAGGTTTAGGGTGGATTAGGTTTACGGTTTAGAGTTTAGTGTTATGGTTATGGTTAGTGTTAGGGATAGGGTTAGGGTTAGGGTTAGTGTTAGGGTTAGGGTAATGGTTAGGGTTAGGGTTAGGGTTAGGGTTAGGGTTAGGGTTTTGGGTTAGGGTTAGTGTTAGGGTTAGGGTTATTATTAGGGGGTTAGGTTTAAGTTTAGGATTAGTGTTAGGGTTAGAATTAGAAATAGGGTTAGTGTAAGGATTAGGGTCAGGGTTAGGTTTAGGGTTAGGGTTAGGGTTAGGGTTAGGTTTAGGGTTAGGGTCAGGGAGGGTTTAGGGTTAGGTTTAGGGTTAGGGTTAGATTTAGGGTTAGGTTTAGGTTTATTGTTAGATTTAGGATTTAGGGTCTAAGGTTTATGGTTTAGGATTGTTTAAGGTTTAGGGTGGATTAGGTTTAGGGTTTAGAGTTTAGTGTTATGGTTACGGTTAGGGTTAGGGTTACGGTTAGGGTTAGGATTAGGGTTAAGGTTAGGGTTAGGATTAGGTTTAGGGTTAGAGTTAGGGTTAGGGTTAGGGTTAGGGTTAGGGTTAGGATTAGGGTTAGGGTTAGGGTTAGGGTAAGGGTTAGGGGTTAGGGTTAGGGTTATGGTTATTGTTAGGTTTAGGGTTTAGGGTTTAGTGTTTAGGGTTTAAGGTTTAGGGTTTAGGATTGTTTAAGATTTAGAGTGGTTTAGGTTAAGGGTTTAGGGTTTAGAGTTTAGGATTGTTTAAGGTTTAGGGTTGTTTAGGGTATAGTGTTTAGGGTTAAAAGTTTAGGGTTATTTAGGGTTTAGTGTTTAGGGTTTAGGGTTGTTTAAGGTTTAGTGTTTAAGGTTTAGGTTTTAGGGTTGTTTTGGTTTTAGTGTTTAGTGTTGTTTAGGGTATAGTGTTAATGGTTTAGGGTTTAGGGTTATTTAGTGTTTAGTGTTTAAAGTTTAGGGTATAGGGTTTTAGGGTTTAGTGTTTAGGGTTGTTTATGGTTTAGTGATTAGGGTTGTTTAGGGTTGTTTAGAGGTTAGTGTTTAGGGTTATTCAGGGTTTATGATTTAGGGTTGTTCAGGGTTTAGGATTTATGGTTGTTCAGGGTTTAGGATTTAGGGATTAAGGTTAAGGGGTTAGGGTTAGGGTTAGGGTTAGGGTTAGGGTTAGGGTTAGGGTTAGGGTTAGGGTTAGGGTTAGGGTTAGGGTTAGGATTAGGGTTAGAGTTAGGGTTAGGGTAAGGGTTAGGGGTTAGGGTAAGGGTTATGGTTCTGTTAGGTTTAGGGTTTAGGGTTTAGTGTTTAGGGTTTAAGGTTTAGGGTTGAGGATTGTTTAAGATTTAGGGTGGTTTAGGTTAAGGGTTTAGGGTTTAGACTTTAGGATTGTTTAAGGTTTAGGGTTGTTTAGGGTATAGTGTTTAGGGTTAAAAGTTTAGGTTTGTTTAGGATTTAGTGTTTAGGGTTTAGAATTGTTTAAGGTTTAGTGTTTAGGGTTTAGGTTTTAGGGTTTTTTTGGGTTTAGTGTTTAGTGTTGTTTAGGGTATAGTGTTAATGGTTTAGGGTTTAGGGTTATTTAGGGTTTAGTGTTTAAGGTTTAGGGTATAGGGTTGTTTAGGGTTTAGTGTTTAGGGTTGTTTATGGTTTAGTGATTAGGGTTCTTTAGGGTTGTTTAGAGGTTAGTGTTTAGGGTTATTCAGGGTTTATGATTTAGGGTTGTTCAGGGTTTAGGATTTATGGTTGTTCAGGGTTTAGGATTTAGGGATTAAGGTTAAGGCGTTAGGGTTATGGTTATGGTTAGGGTTAAGGTTAGCATTAGGGTTAGAGTTAGGGTTAGAGTTAGGGTTATGGGGTTATGTTAGGCTTAAGGTTAGGGTTAGGGTTATGGGTTTAAGGTTAGGGTTGGGGTTAGGGTTAGGTTTAGGTTTAGGGTTAGGGTTAGGGTTATGGTTATTCTTAGATTTATGGTTTAAAATTTGGGTTTATGGTTTAAGGTTTAGGGTTTAGGATTGTTTAAGTTTTAGGGTGGTTTACGTTTAGGGTATAGGGTTTAGAGTTTAAGATTGTTTAATGATTAGGGTTGTTTAGGTTTTAGCGTTTAGAGTTGTTTAGGGTTTTTTAGGGTTGTTTATGATTTAGTGTTTAGGGTTGTTCAGGATTTATGATTTAGGATATTTTAAGGTTTAGGGTTTAAGGTTGTATAATGTTTTAGGGTTTAGGGTATAATGTTTAGGGTTAAGGGTTTAGGGTGCTTTTGAAATTAGTGTTTAGGGTTTTTCGGGGTTTAGGGTTTAGGATTTAGGGTGTTAGGGTTAGTTTTAGGGTTAGGTTTAGGGTTAAGGTGAGGGTTAGGGTGAGGGTTAAGGTTAGGTTTAGGGTTAAGGTTAGTTTTAGTGTTAGGGTAAGGGTTAGGGTTAGGGATAGGGTTAGGGTTAGGGTTAGGGTTAGGGTTAAGGTTAGGGTTAGGGTTAGGGTTAGGGTTAAGGGTTAGGGTTAGGGTTAGTGTTAGGGGTTAGGGGTTAGTGTTAGTGTTAGTGTTAGGGTTAGGGTTAGGGTTAGGTTTAGTGTTAGGGTTATTATTAAGGGGTTACGTTTTAGTTTAGGATTAGTGTTAGGGTTAGAATTAGAAATAGGGTTAGTGTTAGGATTAGGGTCAGGGTTAGGTTTAGCGATATGGTTAGGGTTAGCGTTAAGGGTAGGGTTAGGGTTAGGGTTAGATTTAAAGTTTAGGGTTTAGTGTTAGGATTAGGGATAGTGTGAGGTTTAGGGTTAGGTTTAGGGTTAGGGTTAGGGTTAGTGTTTGTGTTATGATTAGTGTTATTATTAGGGTTAGGGTTAGGGTCAGGTTTAGGTTTAGGGTTAGGGTTAGGGTTAGGGATAGATTTAGGGTTAGGTTTAGGTTTATTGTTAGATTTAGGGTTTAGGGTTTAAGGTTTAAGGTTTAGGATTGTTTAAGGTTTAGGGTAGATTAGGTTTAGGGTTTAGAGTTTAGTATTATGGTTACGGTTAGGGTTAGGGTTATTGTTAGAGTTAGGGTTAGGGTTTGGGTTAGGGTTAGGGTTAAGGTTAGGGTTAGTGTTAGGGTTAGGGTTATGGTTAGTGTTAGAATTAGGGTTAGGGTTAGGGTCAGGGTTAGGTTTAGGGTTAGGGATAGGGTTAGGGTTAGATTTAGGTTTAGGTTTAGATTTATTGTTAGATTTAGGGTTTAGGGTTTAAGGTTTATGGTTTAGGATTTTTTAAGGTTTAGGGTGGATTAGGTTTAGGGTTTAGAGTTTAGTGTTATGGTTACGGTTAGGGTTAGGGTTAGGGATGGGGTTACGGTTAGGGTTAGGTTTATGGTACTGGTTAGGGTTAGGGTTAGGATTAGGGTTAGGGTAAAAGTTAGGGCGTTAGTGTTAGGGTTTGGGTTAGGGTTAGGGTTAGGGTTAGGGTTAGGGTTAGGGTTAGGGTTAGGGGTTAGGGTTAGTGTTAGGGTTAGGGTTATTATTAGGGGGTTAGGTTTAAGTTTAGGATTAGTGTTAGGGTTAGAATTAGAAATAGGGTTAGTGTTAGGATTAGGGTCAGGGTTAGGTTTAGGGTTAGGGTTAGGGTTAGGGTTAGGGTTAGTGTCAGTGAGGGTTTAGGGTTAGGGTTAGGGTTAGGGTTAGATTTAGGGTTAGGTTTAGGTTTATTGTTAGATTTAGGATTTAGGGTCTAAGGTTTATGGTTTAGGATTGTTTAAGGTTTAGGGTGGATTAGGTTTAGGGTTTAGAGTTTAGTGTTATGATTACGGTTAGGGTTAGGGTTAGGGTTAGGGTTAGGATTAGGGTTAAGGTTGGGGTTAGGATTAGGTTTAGGGTTAGGTTTAGGGTTAGGGTTAGGGTTAGGGTTAGGGTTAGGGTTAGGGTTAGGATTAGGGTTAGGGTTAGGGTTAGGGTAAGGGTTAGGTGTTAGGGTTAGGGTTATGGTTATTGTTAGGTTTAGGGTTTAGGGTTTAGTGTTTAGGGTTTAAGGTTTAGGGTTTAGGATTTTTTAAGATTTAGGGTGGTTTAGGTTAAGGGTTTAGGGTTTAGAGTTTAGGATTGTTTAAGGTTTAGGGTTGTTTAGGGTATAGTGTTTAGGGTTAAAAGTTTAGGGTTGTTTAGGGTTTAGTGTTTAGGGTTTAGGGTTGTTTAAGGTTTATTGTTTAAGGTTTAGGTTTTAGGGTTGTTTGGGGTTTAGTGTTTAGTGTTGTTTAGGGTATAGTGTTAATGGTTTAGGGTTTAGGGTTATTTAGGGTTTAGTGTTTAAAGTTTAGGGTATAGGGTTGTTTAGGGTTTAGTGTTTAGGGTTGTTTATGGTTTAGTGATTAGGGTTGTTTAGGGTTGTTTAGAGGTTAGAGTTTAGGGTTATTCAGGGTTTATGATTTAGGGTTGTTCAGGGTTTAGGATTTATGGTTGTTCAGGGTTTAGGATTTAGGGATTAAGCTTAAGGGGTTAGGGTTTGGGTTAGGGTTAGGGTTAGGGTTAACATTAGGGTTAGAGTTAGGGTTAGAGTTAGGGTTATGGGGTTATGTTAGGCTTAAGGTTAGGGTTAGGGTTATGGGGTTAAGGTTAGGGTTGGGGTTAGGGTTAGGTTTAGGTTTAGGGTTAGTGATAGGGTTATGGTTATTCTTAGATTTATGGTTTAAAATTTAGGGCTTATGGTTTAAGGTTTAGGGTTTAGGATGGTTTAAGTTTTAGGGTGGTTTAGGTTTTGGGTATAGAATTTAGCGTTTAAGATTGTTTAATGGTTAGGGTTGTTTAGGTTTTAGCGTTTAGAGTTGTTTAGGGTTTTTTAGGGTTGTTTATAATTTAGTGTTTAGGGTTGTTCAGTATTTATGATTTAAGATATTTTAAGGTTTAGGGTTTAAGGTTGTATAGTGTTTTAGGGTTTAGGGTATAATGTTTAGGGTTAAGGGTTTAGGATTGTTTAGGGTATAGTGTTAATGGTTTTAGGGTTTAGGCTTGTTTAGGGTTTAGTGTTTAGGGTTTAGGGTTTAGGGTTTCTTAGCGTTTAGTGTTTATAGTTTAGGGTTTAGGGTGCTTTTGGAATTAGTGTTTAGGGTTTTTCGGGGTTTAGGGTTTAGGATTTAGGGTGTTAGGGTTAGTGTTAGGGTTAGGTTTAAGGTTAAGGTGAGGGTTAATGTGAGGGTTAAGGTTAGGGTTAGGGTTAAGGTTAGTGTTAGTGTTAGGGTAAGGGTTAGGGTTAGGGATAGGTTTATGGTTAGGGTTAGGTTTAGGGTTAAGGTTAGGGTTAGGGTTAGGGTTAGGGTTAGGGGTTTGGGTTAGGGTTAGTGTTAGGGGTTAGGGGTTAGTGTTAGGGTTAGGGTTAGGGTTAGGGTTAGGTTTAGTGTTAGGGTTATTATTAGGGGGTTAGGTTTTAGTTTAGGATTAGTGTTAGGGTTAGAATTAGAAATAGGGTTAGTGTTAGGATTAGGGTCAGGGTTAGGTTTAGGGATATGGTTAGGGTTAGGGTTAAGGCTAGAGTTAGGGTTAGGGTTAGATTTAAAGTTTAGGGTTTAGTGTTAGGATTATGGATAGTGTAAGGTTTAGGGTTAGGTTTAGAGTTAGGGTTAGGTTTAGTGTTTGGGTTATGATTAGTGTTATTATTAGGGTTAGGGTTAGGGTCAGGTTTAGGTTTAGGGTTAGGGTTAGGGTTAGGGTTAGATTTAGGGTTAGGTTTAGGTTTATTGTTAGATTTAGGGTTTAGGGTTTAAGGTTTAAGGTTTAGGATTGTTTAAGGTTTAGGGTAGATTAGGTTTAGGGTTTAGACTTTAGTATTATGGTTACGGTTAGGGTTAGGGTTAGGGTTAGAGATAGGGTTAGGGTTAGGGTTAGGGTTAGGGTTAGGATTACGGTTAAGGTTAGGGTTAATATTAGGGTTAGGGTTAGGGTAAAAGTTAGGGGGTTAGTGTTAGGGTTAAGGTTAGGGTTAGGGTTAGGGTTAGGTTAGGGTTAGGGTTAGGGTTAGGGTTAGGGTTAGGGGTTAGTATTAGTGTTAGGGTTAGGGTTATTATTAGGGGGTTAGGTTTAAGTTTAGGAATAGTGTTAGGGTTAGAATTAGAAATAGGGTTAGTGTTAGGATTAGGGTCAGGATTAGGTTCAGGGTTAGGGTTAGGGTTAGGGTTAGGGTTAGGGTCAGGGAGGGTTTAGGTTTAGGATTAGGGTTAGGTTTAGATTTAGGGTTAGGTTTAGGTTTATTGTTAGATTTAGGATTTAGGGTCTAAAGTTTATGGTTTAGGATTGTTTAAGGTTTAGGGTGGATTAGGTTTAGGGTTTAGAGTTTAGTGTTATGGTTACGGTTAGTGTTAGGGTTAGGGTTAGGGTTAGGATTAGGGTTAAGTTTAGGGTTAGGATTAGGTTTAGGGTTAGGGTTAGGGTTAGTGTTAGGGTTAGGGTTAGGGTTAGGGTTAGGGTTAGGGTTAGGATTAGGGTTAGGGTTAGGGTTAGGGTAAGGGTTAGGGGTTAGGGTTAGGGTTATGGTTATTGTTAGGTTTATGGTTTAGGGTTTAGTGTTTAGGGTTTAAGGTTTAGGGTTTAGGATTGTTTAAGATTTAGGGTGGTTTAGGTTACGAGTTTAGGGTTTAGAGTTTAGGATTGTTTAAGGTTTAGGGTTGTTTAGGGTATAGTGTTTAGGGTTAAAAGTTTAGGGTTGTTTAGGGTTTAGTGTTTAGGGTTTAGGGTTGTTTAAGGTTTAGTGTTTAAGGTTTAGGTTTTAGGGTTGCTTTGGGTTTAGTGTTTAGTGTTGTTTAGGGTATAGTGTTAATGGTTTAGGGTTTAGGGTTATTTAGGGTTTAGTGTTTAAGGTTTAAGGTATAGGGTTGTTTAGGGTTTAGTGTTTAGGGTTGTTTATGGTTTAGTGATTAGGGTTGTTTAGGGTTGTTTAGAGGTTAGTGTTTAGGGTTATTCAGGGTTTATGATTTAGGGTTGTTCAGGGTTTAGGATTTATGGTTGTTCAGGGTTTAGGATTTAGGGATTAAGGTTAAGGGGTTAAGGTTAGGGTTAGGGTTAGGGTTAGGGTTAGGGTTAGCATTAGGGTTAGAGTTAGGGTTAGAGTTAAGGTTATGGGGTTATGTTAGGCTTAAGGTTAGGGTTAGGGTTATGGGGTTAAGGTTAGGGTTGGGGTTAGGGTTAGGTTTAGGTTTAGGGTTAGGGTTAGGGTTATGGTTATTCTTAGATTTATGGTTTAAAATTTAGGGTTTATGGTTTAAGGTTTAGGGTTTAGGATTGTTTAAGTTTTAGGGTGGTTTACGTTTAGGGTATAGGGTTTAGCGTTTAAGATTGTTTAATGTTTAGGGTTGTTTAGGTTTAGCGTTTAGAGTTGTTTAGGGTTTTTTAGGGTTGTTTATGATTTAGTGTTTAGGGTTGTTCAGGATTTATGATTTAGGATATTTTAAGGTTTAGGGTTTAAGGTTGTACAGTGTTTTAGGGTTTAGGGTATAATGTTTAGTGTTAAGGGTTTAGGGTTGTTTAGGGTATAGTGTTAATGGTTTTAGGGTTTAGGCTTGTTTAGGGTTTAGTGTTTAGGGTTTAGGGTTTAGGGTTTTTTAGCGTTTAGTGTTTATAGTTTAGGGTTTAGCGTGCTTTTGGAATTAGTGTTTAGGGTTTTTCGGGGTTTAGGGTTTAGGATTTAGGGAGTTAGGGTTAGTGTTAGGGTTAGGTTTAGGGTTAAGGTGAGGGTTAGGGTGAGGGTTAAGGTTAGGGTTAGGGTTAATGTTAGTGTTAGTGTTAGAATAAGGGTTAGGGTTAGGGATAGGTTTATGGTTAGGGTTAGGGTTAGGGTTAAGGTTAGGGTTAGGGTTAGGGTTAGGGTTAGGGGTTTGGGTTAGGGTTAGTGTTAGGGGTTAGGGGTTAGTGTTAGGGTTAGGGTTAGGGTTAGGGTTAGGTTTAGTGTTAGGGTTATTATTAGGGTGTTAGGTTTTAGTTTAGGATGAGTGTTAGGGTTAGAATTAGAAATAGGGTTAGTGTTAGGATTAGGGTCAGGGTTAGGTTTAGAAATATGGTTAGGGTTAGGGTTAAGGGTAGGGTTAAAGTTAGGGTTAGAATTAAAGTTTAGGGTTTAGTGTTAGGATTAGGGATAGTGTGAGGTTTAGGGTTAGGTTTAGGGTTAGGTTTAGGGTTAGTGTTTGGGTTATGATTAGTGTTAGGATTAGGATTAGGGTTAGGGTAAGATTTATGTTTAGGGTTAGGGTTAGGGTTAGGGTTAGATTTAGGGTTAGGTTTAGGTTTATTGTTAGATTTAGGGTTTAGGGTTTAAGGTTTATGGTTTAGGATTGTTTAAGTTTAAGGGTGGATTAGGTTTAGGGTTTAGAGTTTATTATTATGGTTACGGTTATGGTTAGGGTTAGGGTTAGAGTTAGGGTTAGGGTTAGGGTTAGGGTTAGGGTTAAGGTTAGGGTTAGTGTTAGGGTTAGGGTTATGGTTAGTGTTAGGATTAGAGTTAGGGTTAGGGTCAGGGTTAGGTTTAGGGTTAGGGATAGGGTTAGGGTTAGATTTAGGGTTAGGTTTAGGTTTATTGTTTGATTTAGGGTTTAGGGTTTAAGGTTTATGGTTTAGGATTGTTTAAAGTTTAGGGTGGATAAGGTTTAGGGTTTAGAGTTTAGTGTTATGGTTAAGGTTAGGGTTAGAGTTAGGGATGGAGTTAGGTTTAGGGTTAGGGTTATGGTAAGGGTTAGGTTTAGGGTTAGGGTTAGAATTAGGGTAAAAGTTAGGGGGTTAGTGTTAGGGTTTGTGTTAGGGTTAGGGTTAGGGTTAGGGTTAGGTTAGGGTTAGGGTTAGGGTTAGGGTTAGGTTAGGGTTAGGGTTAGGTTTAGGGTTAGGTTTAAGGGTTAGGGTTAGTGAAAGGGTTAGGGTTATAATTAGGGGGTTAGGTTTAAGTTTATGATTAGTGTTAGGGTTAGAATTAGAAATAGGGTTAGTGTTAGGATTAGGGTCAGGGTTAGGTTTAGGGTTAGGGTTAGGGTTAGGGTCAGGCAGGGTTTAGGGTTAGGGTTAGGGTTAGGGTTAGATTTAGGGTTAGGTTTAGGTTTATTGTTAGATTTAGGATTTAGGGTCTAAGGTTTATGGTTTAGGATTGTTTAAGTTTTAGGGTGGATTAGGTTTAGGGTTTAGAGTTTAGTGTTATGGTTACGGTTAGGGTTAGGGTTAGGGTTAGGATTAGGGTTAAGGTTAGGGTTAGGATTAGGTTTAGGTTTAGGGTTAGGGTTAGGGTTAGGGTTATGGTTAGAGTTAGGATTAGGGTTAGGGTTAGGGTCAGGTTTAGGTTTAGGGTTAGGGTTAGGGTTAGGGTTAGATTTAGGGTTAGGTTTAGGTTTATTGTTAGATTTAGGGTTTAGGGTTTAAGGTTTATGGTTTAGGATTGTTTAAGGTTTAGGGTGGATTAGGTTTAGGGTTTAAAGTTTAGTATTATGGTTACGGTTAGGGTTAGGGTTAGGGTTAGAGTTAGGTTTAGGGTTATTGTTAGGGTTAGGGTTAGGGTTAAGGTTAGGGTTAGTGTTAGGGTTAGGGTTATGGTTAGTGTTAGGATTAGGGTTAGGGTTAGGGTCAGGGTTAGGTTTAGGGTTAGGGATAGGGTTAGGGTTAGATTTAGGGTTAGGTTTAGGTTTATTGTTAGATTTAGGGTTTAGGGTTTAAGGTTTATGGTTTATGATTGTTTAAGGTTTAGGGTAGATTAGGTTTAGGGTTTAGAGTTTAGTGTTATGGTTACGGTTAGGGTTAGGGTTAGGGATTGGGTTAGGGTTAGGGTTAGGGTTATGGTAAGTGTTAGGGTTAGGGTTAGGGTTAGGGTAAAAGTTAGGGGGTTAGTGTTACGGTTTGGGTTAGGGTTAGGGTTAGGGTTAGGGTTAGGTTAGGGTTAGGGTTAGGGTTAGGGTTAGGGGTTAGGGTTAGGGTTAGGGTTAGGGTTAGAATTAGGGTCAGGGAGGGTTTAGGGTTAGGGTTAGATTTAGGGTTAGGTTTAGGTTTAATGTTAGATTTAGGGTTTAGGGTCTACGGTTTATGGTTTAGGATTGTTTAAAATTTAGGGTGGATTAGGTTTAGGGTTTAGAGTTTAGTGTTATGGTTACGGATAGGGTTAGGGTTAGGGTTAGGGTTAGGATTAGGGTTAAGATAGGGGTAGGGTTAGGTTTAGGGTTAGGGTTAGGGTTAGGGTTAGGGTTAGGGTTACGGTTAGGGTTAGGGTTAGGTTTAGGGTTAGGGTTAGGGTTAGGGTTAGGGTAAGGTTTAGGGGTTAGGGTTAGGGTTAGGGTTAAGGTTAGGTTTAGGGTTAAGGTTAGGTTTAGGGTTAGGGTTAGGGTTAGGGTTAGGGTTAGGGTTAGGGTTAGGGTAAGTTTAGGGTTAGGGTTAGGGTTAGGGTTAGGGGTTAGGGTTAGTGTTAGTGTTAGGGGTTAGGGGTTAGGGTTAGGGTTAGGGTTAGGGTTAGGGTTAGGGTTTTGGTGAGGGTTAGGGTTAGGGTTATGTGGTTATGTTAGGCTTAAGGTTAGGGTTATGGTTATGGGGTTAAGTTAGGGTTGGGGTTAGGGTTAGGTTTAGGTTTAGGGTCAGGGTTAGGGTTATGGTTATTCTTAGATTTATGGTTTAAAATATAGGGTTTATGGTTTAAGGTTTAGGGTTTAGGATTGTTTAAGTTTTAGGGTGGTTTAGGTTTAGGGTATAGGGTTTAGCGTTTAAGATTGTTTAATGTTTAGGGTTGTTTAGGTTTTAGCGTTTAGAGTTGTTTAGGTTTTTTTAGGGTTGTTTATGATTTAGTGTTTAGGGTTGTTCAGGATTTATGATTTAGGATATTTTAAGGTTTAGGGTTTAAGGTTGTATAGTGTTTTAGGGTTTAGGCTATAATGTTTAGGGTTTAGAGTTTATGGTTGTTTAGGGTATAGTGTTAATGGTTTTAGGGTTTAGGCTTGTTTAGGGTTTAGTGTTTAGGGTTTACGGTTTAGGGTTTTTTAGTGTTTAGTGTTTAGAGTTTAGGGTTTAGGGTGCTTTTGGAATTAGTGTTTAGGGTTTTTCTGGGTTTAGGGTTTAGGATTTAGGGTGTTAGGTTTAGTGTTAGGGTTAGGTTTAGGGTTAAGGTGAGGGTTAGGGTGAGGGTTAAGGTTAGGGTTAGGGTTAAGGTTAGTGTTAGTGTTAGGGTAAGGGTTAGGGTTAGGGATAGGGTTAGGGTTAGGGTTAGGGTTAGGGTTAGGGTTAGGGTTATGGTTAGGGTTAGGGTTAGGGTTAGGTTTAGTGTTAGGGTTATTATTATGGGGTTAGGTTTAAGTTTAGGATTAGTGTTAGGGTTAGAATTAGAAATAGGTTTAGTGTTAGGATTATGGTCAGGGTTTGGTTTAGGGATAGGGTTAGGGTTATGGTTAAGAGTAGGGTTAGGGTTAGGGTTAGATTTAAAGTTTAGGGTTTAGTGTTAGGATTAGGGATAGTGTGAGATTTAGGGTTAGGGTTAGGTTTAGGGTTAGGGTTAGGGTTAGTGTTTGGGTTATGGTTAGTGTTAGGATTAGGGTTAGGGTTAGGGTCAGGGTTAGGTTTAGGGTTAGGGTTAGGGTTAGTGTTAGATTAAGGGTTAGGTTTAGGTTTATTGTTAGATTTAGGGTTTAGGGTTTAAGGTTTATGGTATAGAATTGTTTAAGGTTTAGGGTGGATTAGGTTTAGGGTTTAGAGTTAATATTATGGTTAGGGTTAGGGTTAGGGTTAGGGTTAGGGTTAGGGTTAGGGTTAAGGTTAGGGTTAGATTAAGGGTTAGGTTTAGGTTTATTGTTAGATTTAGGGTTTAGGGTTTAAGGTTTATGGTTTAGAATTGTTTAAGGTTTAGAATGGATTAGGTTTAGGGTTTAGAGTTTAGTATTATGGTTACGGTTAGGGTTAGGGTTAGGGTTAGATTTAGGGATAGGTTTAGGGTTAGGGTTAGGTTTAGGGTTAGGGTCAGGGTTAGGTTTAGGGTTAGAGATAGGGTTAGGGTTAGATTTAGGGTTAGGTTTAGGTTTATTGTTAGATTTAGGGTTTAGGGTTTAAGGTTTATGGTATAGGATTGTTTAAGGTTTATGGTGGTTTAGGTTTAGGGTTTAGAGTTTAGTGTTATGGTTACGGTTAGGGTTAGGGTTAGGGATGGGGTTAGGGTTAGGGTTAGGGTTATGGTAAGGGTTAGGTTTAGGGTTAGGGTTAGGGTTAGGGTAAAAGATAGGGGGTTAGTGTTAGGGTTTGTGTTAGGGTTAGGGTTAGGTTTAGGGTTAGGTTAGGGTTAGGGTTAGGGGTTAGGGTTTGTGTTAGGGTTAGGGTTATTATTAGGGGGTTAGGTTTAAGTTTAGGATTAGTTTTGGGGTTAGAATTAGAAATAGGGTTAGTGTTAGAATTAGGGTCAGGGTTAGGTTTAGGGTTAGGGTTAGGGTTAGGGTTAGGGTTAGGGTTAGGGTCAGGGAGGGTTTAGGGTTAGGGTAGGGGTTAGGGTTAGATTTAGGGTTAGGTTTAGGTTTATTGTTAGATTTAGGATTTAGGGTCTAAGGTTTATGGTTTAGGATTGTTTTAGGTTTAGGGTGGATTAGGTTTAGGGTTTAGAGTTTAGTGTTATGGTTACGGTTAGGGTTAGGGTTAGGGTTAGGGTTAGGGTTAGGATTAGGGTTAAGGTTAGGGTTAGGATTAGGTTTAGGGTTAGAGTTAGGGTTAGGTTTAGGGTTAGGGTTAGGATTAGGGTTAGGGTTAGGGTTAGGGTAAGGGTTAGGGGTTAGGGTTAGGGTTATGGTTATTGTTAGGTTTAGGGTTCAGGGTTTAGTGTTTAGGGTTTAAGGTTTAGGGTTTATGATTGTTTAAGATTTAGGGTGGTTTAGGTTAAGGGTTTAGGGTTTAGAGTTTAGGATTGTTTAAGGTTTAGGGTTGTTTAGGGTATAGTGTTTAGGGTTAAAAGTTTAGGGTTATTTAGGGTTTAGTGTTTAGGGTTTAGGGTTGTTTAAGGTTTAGTGTTTAAGGTTTAGGTTTTAGGATTGTTTTGGGTTTAGTGTTTAGTGTTGTTTAGGGTATAGTGTTAATGGTTTAGGGTTTAGGGTTATTTAGGGTTTAGTGTTTAAGGTTTAGGGTATAGTGTTGTTTAGGGTTTAGTGTTTAGGGTTGTTTATGGTTTAGTGATTAGGGTTGTTTAGGGTTGTTTAGAGGTTAGTGTTTAGGGTTATTCAGGGTTTATGATTTAGGGTTTTTCAGGGTTTAGGATTTATGGTTGTTCAGGGTTTAGGATTTAGGGATTAAGGTTAAGTGGTTAGGGTTAGGGTTAGGGTTAGGGTTAGCATTAGGGTTAGAGTTAGGGTTAGAGTTAGGTTTATGGGTTTATGTTAGGCTTAAGTTTAGGGTTAGGGTTATGGGGTTAAGGTTAGGGTTGGGGTTAGGGTTAGGTTTAGGTTTAGGTTTAGGGTTAGGGTTATGGTTATTCTTAGATTTATGGTTTAAAATTTAGGGTTTATGGTTTAAGGTTTAGGTTTTGGATTGTTTAAGTTTTAGGGTGGTTTAGGTTTAGGGTATAGGGTTTAGCGTTTAAGATTGTTTAATGTTTAGGGTAGTTTAGGTTTTAGCGTTTAGAGTTGTTTAGGGTTTTTTAGGGTTGTTTATAATTTAGTGTTTAGGGTTGTTCAGGATTTATGATTTAGGATATTTTAAGGTATAGGGTTTAAGGTTGTATAGTGTTTTAGGGTTTAGGGTATAATGTTTAGGGTTAAGGGTTTAGGGTTGTTTAGGGTATAGTGTTAATGGTTTTAGGGTTTAGGCTTGTT
>NW_027667381.1:650000-672500 GCF_963924665.1 Micromys minutus | reverse complement strand
TTAGTGTTAGGGTTAGGTTTAGGGTTAAGGTGAGGGTTAGGGTGAGGGTTAAGGTTAGGGTTAGGGTTAAGGTTAGTGTTAGTGTTAGGGTAAGGGTTAGGGTTAGGGATAGGGTTAGGGTTAGGGTTAGGGTTAGGGTTAAGGTTAGGGTTAGGGTTACGGTTAGAGTTAGGGTTAGGGTTAGGGTTAGGGTTAGGGTTAGGGGTTAGGGTTAGGGTTAGTGTTAGGGGTTAGGGGTTAGTGTTAGGGTTACTGTTAGGGTTAGGGTTAGAGTTAGGTTTAGTGTTAGGGTTATTATTAGGGGGTTAGGTTTTAGTTAAGGATTAGTGTTAGGGTTAGATTTAGAAATAGGGTTAGTGTTAGGATTAGGGTCAGTGTTAGGTTTAGAAATAGGGTTAGGGTTAGGGTTAAGGGTAGGGTTAGGGTTAGGATTAGATTTAAAGTTTAGGGTTTAGTGTTAGGATTAGGAATAGTGTGAGGTTTAGGGTTAGGTTTAGGGTTAGGGTTAGGGTTAGTGTTTGGGTTATGATTAGTGTTAGGATTAGGGTTAGGGTTAGGGTCAGGTTTAGGTTTAGGGTTAGGGTTAGAATTAGGGTTAGATTTAGGGTTAGGTTTAGGTTTATTGTTAGATTTAGGGTTTAGGGTTTAAGGTTTATGGTTTAGGATTGTTTAAGGTTTAGGGTGGATTAGGTTTAGGGTTTAAAGTTTAGTATTATGGTTACGGTTAGGGTTAGGGTTAGGGTTAGAGTTAGGTTTAGGGTTATTGTTAGGGTTAGGGTTAGGGTTAAGGTTAGGGTTAGTGTTAGGTTTAGGGTTATGGTTAGTGTTAGGATTAGGGTTAGGGTTAGGGTCAGGGTTAGGTTTAGGGTTAGGGATAGGGTTAGTTTTAGATTTAGGGTTAGGTTTAGGTTTATTGTTAGATTTCGGGTTTAGGGTTTAAGGTTTATGGTTTAGGATTGTTTAAGGTTTAGGGTAGATTAGGTTTAGGGTTTAGAGTTTAGTGTTATGGTTACGGTGAGGGTTAGGGTTAGGGATTGGGTTAGGGTTAGGGTTAGGGTTATGGTAAGGGTTAGGGTTAGGGTTAGAGTTAGGGTAAAAGTTAGGGGGTTAGTTTTAGGGTTTGGGTTAGGGTTAGGGTTAGGGTTAGGGTAGGGTTAGGGTTAGGGTTAGGGTTAGGGTTAGGGTTAGTGTTAGGTTTAGGGTTATTATTAGGGGGTTAGGTTTAAGTTTAGGATCAGTGTTAGGGTTAGAATTAGAAATAGGTTTAGTGTTAGGATTAGGGTCAGGGTTAGGTTTAGGGTTAGGGTTAGGGTTAGGGTTAGGGTTAGGGTCAGGGAGGGTTTAGGGTTAGGGTTAGATTTAGGGTTAGGTTTAGGTTTATTGTTAGATTTATGGTTTAGGGTCTACGGTTTATAATTTAGGATTTTTAAAGGTTTAGGGTGGATTAGGTTTAGGGTTTAGAGTTTAGTGTTATGGTTACGGTTAGGGTTAGGGTTAGGGTTAGGGTTAGGATTAGGGTTAAGGTTAGGGTTAGTGTTAGGTTAGGGTTAGGGTTAGGGTTAGGGTTAGGGTAAGGGTTAGGGGTTAGGGTTAGTGTTAGGGTTAAGGTTAGGGTTAGGGTTAAGGTTAGTGTTAGGGTTAGGGTTAGGGTTAGGGTTAGGGTTAGGGTTAGGTTTAGGGTAAGTTTAGGGTTAGGGTTAGGGTTAGGGTTAGGGGTTAGGGTTAGGGTTAGGGTTAGGGGTTAGGGGTTAGGGTTAAGGTTAGGGTTAGTGTTAGGGTTATGGTTAGGGTTAGGGTGAGGGTTAGGGTTAGGGTTATGTGGTTATGTTAGGCTTAAGGTTAGGGTTAGGGTTATGGGGTTAAGGTTAGGGTTGGGGTTAGGGTTAGGTTTAGGTTTAGGGTTAGGGTTAGGGTTATGGTTATTCTTAGATTTATGGTTTAAAATTTAGGGTTTATGGTTTAAGGTTTAGGGTTTAGGATTGTTTAAGTTTTAGGGTGGTTTAGGTTTAGGGTATTGGGTTTCGCGTTTAAGATTGTTTAATGTTTAGGGTTGATTATGTTTTAGCGTTTAGAGTTGATTATGTTTTTTTAGGGTTGTTTATGATTTAGTGTTTAGGGTTGTTCAGGATTTATGATTTAGGATATTTTAAGGTTTAGGGTTTAAGGTTGTATAGTGTTTTAGGGTTTAGGCTATAATGTTTAGGGTTAAGGGTTTAGGGTTGTTTAGGGTATAGTGTTAAGGGTTTTAGGGTTTAGGCTTGTTTAGGGTTTAGTGTTTAGGGTTTAGGGTTTAGGGTTTTTTAGCGTTTAGTGTTTAGAGTTTAGGGTTTAGGGTGCTTTTGGAATTAGTGCTTAGAGTTTTTCTGGGTTTAGGGTTTAGGATTTAGGGTGTTAGGGTTAGTGTTAGGGTTAAGTTTAGGGTTAGGGTGAGGGTTAGGGTGAGGGTTAGGGTGAGGGTTAAGGTTAGGGTTAGGGTTAAGTTTAGTGTTAGTGTTAGGGTAAGGGTTAGGGTTAGGGATAGGGTTAGGGTTAGGGTTAGGGTTAGGGTTAGGGTTAGTGTTAGGGTTAGGTTAGGGTTAGGGTTAGGGTTAGGGGTTAGGGTCAGGGTTAGTGTTAGGGGTTAGGGGTTAGGGTTAGGGTTAGGGCTAGGGTTATGGTTAGTGTTAGGATTAGGGTTAGGGTTAGGGTCAGGGTTAGGTTTAGGGTTAGGGTTAGGGTTAGGGTTAGATTAAGGGATAGGTTTATGTTTATTGTTAGATTTAGGGTTTAGGATTTAAGGTTTATGGTTTAGGATTGTTTAAGGTTTAGGGTGGATTAGGTTTAGGGTTTAGAGTTTAGTATTATGGTTACGGTTAGGGTTAGGGTTAGGGTTAGGGTTAGGGTTAGGGTTAGGGTTAGGGTTAGGGTTAGGTTTAGGGTTAGGGTTAGGGTTAAGGTTAGTGTTAGGCCTAGGGTTAGGGTTATGGTTAGTGTTAGGATTAGGGTTAGGTTTAGGGTCAGGGTTAGGTTTAGGGTTAGGGTTAGGGTTAGGGTTAGATTTAGGGTCAGTTTTAGGTTTATTGTTAGATTTAGGGTTTAGGGTTTAAGGTTTATGGTTTAGGATTGTTTAATGTTTAGGGTGGATTAGGTTTAGGGTTTAGAGTTTAGTGTTATGGTTACAGTTAGTGTTAGGGTTTGGGTTAGGGTTAGGGTTAGGGTTAGGGTAATGGTCAGGGTTAGCGTTAGGGTTAGGGTAAGGGTTAGGGGTTAGTGTTAGGGTTAGGGTAAGGGTTAGGGTTAGCGTTAGGTTAGGGTTAGGGTTAGGGTTAGGGTTAGGGGTTAGGGTTAGTGTTAGGGTTAGGGTTATTATTAGGGGGTTAGGTTTAAGTTTAGGATTAGTGTTAGGGTTAGAATTAGAAATAGGGTTAGTGTTAGGATTAGGGTCAGGGTTAGGTTTAGGGTTAGGGTTAGGGTTAGGGTTAGGGTCAGGGAGGCTTTAGGGTTAGGGTTAGGGTTAGGGTTAGATTTAGGGTTAGGTTTAGGTTTATTGTTAGATTTAGGATTTCGGGTCTAAGGTTTATGGTTTAGGATTGTTTAAGGTTTAGGATGGATTAGGTTTAGGGTTTAAAGTTTAGTGTTATTTTTACGGTTAGGGTTAGGGTTAGGTTTAGGTTTAGGATTAGGGTTAAGGTTAGGGTTAGGATTAGGTTTAGGGTTAGGGTTAGGGTTAGGGTTAGGGTTAGGGTTAGGGTTAGGTTTAGGGTTAGGATTAGGGTTAGGGTTAGGGTTAGAGTAAGGGTTAGGAGTTAGGTTTAGGGTTATGGTTATTGTTAGGTTTAGGGTTTAGGGTTTAGTGTTTAGGGTTTAAGGTTTAGGGTTTAGGATTGTTTAAGATTTAGGGTGGTTTAGGTAAAGGGTTTAGGGTTTAGAGTTTAGGATTGTTTAAGGTTTAGGGTTGTTTAGGGTATAGTGTTTAGGGTTAAAAGTTTAGGGTTGTTTAGGGTTTAGTGTTTAGGGTTTAGGGTTTTTTAAGGTTTAGTGTTTAAGGTTTAGGTTTTAGGGTTGTTTTGGGTTTAGTGTTTAGTGTTGTTTAGGGTATAGTGTTAATGGTTTAGGGTTTAGGGTTATTTAGGGTTTAGTGTTTAAGGTTTAGTGTATAGGGTTCTTTAGGGTTTAATGTTTAGGGTTGTTTATGGTTTAGTGATTAGGGTTGTTTAGGGTTGTTTAGAGGTTAGTGTTTAGGGTTATTCAGGGTTTATGATTTAGGGTTGTTCAGGGTTTAGGATTTATGGTTGTTCAGGGTTTAGGATTTAGGGATTAAGGTTAAGGGGTTAGGGTTAGGGTTAGGGTTAGGGTTAGGGTTGGGGTTAGGGTTAGGGTTAGGGTTAAGGTTAGGGTTAGGGTTAGGGTTAGGGTTATGGTTAGTGTTAGGATTAGGGTTAGGGTTAGGGTCAGGGTTAGGTTTAGGGTTAGGGTTAGGGTTAGGGTTAGGGTTAGATTTAGGGTCAGGTTTAGGTTTATTGTTAGATTTAGGGTTTAGGGTTTAAGGTTTATGGTTTAGGATTGTTTAAGGTTTACGGTGGATTAGGTTTAGGGTTTAGAGTTTAGTGTTATGGTTACGGTTAGTGTTAGGGTTAGGGTAATGGTTAGGGTTAGGGTTAGGGTTAGGGTTAGGGTTAGGTTAGGGTTAGGGTTAGGGTTAGGGTTAGGGGTTAGGGTTAGTTTTAGGGTTAGGGTTATTATTAGGGGGTTAGGTTTAAGTTTAGGATTATTGTTAGGGTTAGAATTAGAAATAGGGTTAGTGTTAGGATTAGGGTCAGGGTTAGGTTTAGGGTTAGGGTTAGGGTTAGGGTGAGGGTTAGGATCAGGGAGGGTTTAGGGTTAGGGTTAGGGTTAGGGTAAGATTTAGGTTTAGGTTTAGGTTTATTGTTAGATTTAGGATTTAGGGTCTAAGATTTATGGTTTAGGATTGTTTAAGTTTTAGGGTGGATTAGGTTTAGGGTTTAGAGTTTAGTGTTATGGTTACGGTTAGGGTTAGGGTTATGGTTAGGGTTAGGATTAGGGTTAAGGTTAGGGTTAGGATTAGGTTTAGGTTTAGGGTTAGGGTTATTGTTAGGGTTAGGGTTAGGGTTAGGGTTAGGGTTAGGATTAGGGTTAGGGTTAGGGTTAGGTTAAGTTTTAGGGGTTAGGGTTAGGGTTATGGTTATTGTTAGGTTTAGGGTTTAGGGTTTAGTGTTTAGGGTTTAAGGTTTAGGGTTTAGGATTGTTTAAGATTTAGGGTGGTTTACGTTAAGGGTTTAGGGTTTAGAGTTTAGGATTGTTTAAGGTTTAGGGTTGTTTAGGGTATAGTGTTTAGGGTTAAAAGTTTAGGGTTGTTTAGGGTTTAGTGTTTAGGGTTTAGGGTTGTTTAATGTTTAGTGTTTAAGGTTTAGGTTTTAGGGTTGTTTTGGGTTTAGTGTTTACTGTTGTTTAGGGTATAGTGTTAATGGTTTAGGGTTTAGTGTTATTTAGGGTTTAGTGTTTAAGGTTTAGGGTATAGGGTTGTTTAGGATTTAGTGTTTTGGGTTGTTTATGGTTTAGTGATTAGGGTTGTTTAGGGTTGTTTAGAGGTTAGTGTTTAGGGTTATTCAGGGTTTATGATTTAGGGTTGTTCAGGGTTTAGGATTTATGGTTGTTCAGGGTTTAGGATTTAGGGATTAAGGTTAAGGGTTTAGGGTTATGGTTAGGGTTAGGGTTAGGGTTAGCATTAGGGTTAGAGTTAGGGTTAGAGTTAGGATTATGGGGTTATGTTAGGCTTAAGGTTAGGGTTAGGGTTAAGGGGTTAAGGTTAGGGTTGGGGTTAGGGTTAGGTTTAGGTTTAGGGTTAGGGTTAGGGTTATGGTTATTCTCAGATTTAAGGTTTAAATTTTAGGGTTTATGGTTTAAGGTTTAGGGTTTAGGATTGTTTAAGTTTTAGGGTGGTTTAGGTTTAGGGTATAGGGTTTAGCGTTTAAGATTGTTTAATATTTAGGGTTGTTTAGGTTTTTGCGTTTAGAGTTGTTTAGGGTTTTTTAGGGTTGTTTATGATTTAGTGTTTAGGGTTGTTCAGGATTTATGATTTAGGATATTTTAAGGTTTAGGGTTTAAGGTTGTATAGTGTTTTAGGGTTTAGGGTATAATGTTTAGGGTTAAGGGTTTAGGGTTGTTTAGGGTATAGTGTTAATGATTTTAGGGTTTAGGCTTGTTTAGTGTTTAGTGTTTAGGGTTTAGGATTTAGGGTTTTTTAGCGTTTAGTGTTTATAGTTTAAAGTTAAGGGTGCTTTTGGAATTAGTGTTTAAGGTTTTTCGGGGTTTAGGGTTTAGGATTTAGGGTGTTAGGGTTAGTGTTAGGGTTAGGTTTAGGGTTAAGGTGAGGGTTAGGGTGAGGGTTAAGGTTAGGGTTAGGGTTAAGGTTAGTGTTAGTGTTAGGGTAAGGGTTAGGGTTAGGGATAGGGTTAGGGTTAGGTTTAGGGTTAGGGTTAAGGTTAAGGTTAGGGTTAGGGTTAGGGTTAGGGTTAGGGGTTAGGGTTAGTGTTAGTGTTAGGGGTTAGGGGTTAGTGTTAGGGTTAGGGTTAGGGTTAGGGTTAGGTTTAGTGTTAGGGTTATTATTAGGGGGTTAGGTTTTAGTTTAGGATTAGTGTTAGGGTTAGAATTAGAAATAGGGTTAGTGTTAGGATTAGGGTCAAGGTTAGGTTTAGGGATATGGTTAGGGTTAGGGTTAAGGGTAGGGTTAGGGTTAGGGTTAGATTTAAAGGTTAGGGTTTAGTGTTAAGATTAGGGAAAGTGTGAGGTTTACGGTTAGGTTTAGGGTTAGGGTTAGGGATAATGTTTGGGTTATGATTAGTGTTATTATTAGGGTTAGGGTTAGGGTCAGGTTTAGGTTTAGGTTTAGGGTTAGGGTTAGGGTTAGATTTAGGGTTAGGTTTAGGTTTATTGTTAGATTTAGGGTTTAGGGTTTAAGGTTTAAGGTTTAGGATTGTTTAAGGTTTAGGGTAGATTAGGTTTAGGGTTTAGAGTTTAGTATTATGGTTACGGTTAGGGTTAGGGTTAGGGTTAGAGTTAGGGTTAGGGTTAGGGTTAGGGTTAGGGTTAGGGTTAAGGTTAGGCTTAATGTTAGGGTTAGGGTTATGGTTAGTGTTAGGATTAGGGTTAGGGTTAGGGTCAGGGTTAGGTTTAGGGTTAGAGATAGGCTTAGGGTTAGATTTAGGTTTAGGTTTAGGTTTATTGTTAGATTTAGGGTTTAGGGTTTAAGGTTTATGGTTTAGGATTGTTTAAGGTTTAGGGTGGATTAGGTTTAGGGTTTAGAGTTTAGTGTTATGGTTACGGTTAGGGTTAGGGTTAGGGATGGGGTTAGGGTTAGGGTTAGGGTTATGGTAAGGGTTAGGGTTAGGGTTAGGGTTAGGGTTATGGTAAAAGTAAGGGGGTTAGTGTTAGGGTTTGTGTTAGGGTTAGGGTTAGGGTTAGGTTTAGGTTAGGGTTAGGGTTAGGGTTAGTGTTAGTGTTAGGGTTATTATTAGGGGGTTAGGTTTAAGTTTAGGATTAGTGTTAGGGTTAGAGTTAGAAATAGGGTTAGTGTTAGGATTAGGGTCAGGGTTAGGTTTAGGGTTAGGGTTAGGGTTAGGGTTAGGGTTAAAGTCAGGGAGGGTTTAGGGTTAGGGTTAGGGTTAGGGTTAGATTTAGGGTTAGGTTTAGGTTTATTGTTAGATTTAGGATTTAGGGTCTAAGTTTTATGGTTTAGGATTTTTTAAGGTTTAGGGTGGATTAGGTTTACGGTTTAGAGTTTAGTGTCATGGTTACGGTTAGGGTTAGGGTTAGGGTTAGGGTTAGGATTAGGGTTAAGGTTAGGGTTAGGATTAGGTTTAGGGTTAGGGTTAGGGTTAGGGTTAGGGTTATGGTTAGGGTTAGGATTAGAATTAGGGTTAGGGTTAGGGTAAGGGTTAGGGGTGAGGGTTAGGGTTATGGTTATTGTTAGGTTTAGGGTTTAGGGTTTAGTGTTTAGGGTTTAAGGTTTAGGGTTTTGGATTGTTTAAGATTTAGGGTGGTTTACGTTAAGGGTTTAGGGTTTAGAGTTTAGGATTATTTAAGGTTTAGGGTTGTTTAGGGTATAGAGTTTAGGGTTAAAAGTTTAGGGTTGTTTAGGGTTTAGTGTTTAGGGTTTAGGGTTTTTTAAGGTTTAGTGTTTAAGGTTTAGGTTTTAGGGTTTTTTTGGGTTAAGTGTTTAGTGTTGTTTAGGGTATAGTGTTAATGGTTTAGGGTTTAGGGTTATTTACGGTTTAGTGTTTAAGGTTTAGGGTATAGGGTTGTTTAGGGTTTAGTGTTTAGGGTTGTTTATGGTTTAGTGATTAGGGTTGTTTAGGGTTGTTTAGAGTTTAGTGTTTAGGGTTATTCAGGGTTTATGATTTAGGGTTGTTCAGGGTTTAGGATTTATGGTTGTTCAGGTTTTAGGATTTAGGGATTAAGGTTAATGGGTTAGGGTTAGGGTTAGGGTTAGGGTTAGGGTTAGCATTAGGGTTAGAGTTAGGGTTAGAGTTAGGGTTAGAGTTAGGGTTATGGGGTTATGTTAGGCTTAAGGTTAGGGTTAGGGTTATGGGGTTAAGGTTAGGGTTGGGGTTAGGGTTAGGTTTAGGTTTAGGTTTAGGGTTAGGGTTATGGTTATTCTTAGATTTATGGTTTAAAATTTAGGGTTTACGGTTTAAGGTTTAGCGTTTAGGATTGTTTAAATTTTAGGGTGCTTTAGGTTTAGGGTATAGAATTTAGCGTTTAAGATTGTTTAATGGTTAGGGTTGTTAAGGTTTTAGCGTTTAGAGTTGTTTAGGGTTTTTTAGGGTTGTTTATAATTTAGTGTTTAGGGTAGTTCAGGATTTATGATTTAGGATATTTTAAGGTTTAGGGTTTAAGGTTGTATAGTGTTTTAGGGTTTAGGGTATAATGTTTAGGGTTAAGGGTTTAGGGTTGTTTAGGGTATAGTGTTAATGGTTTTAGGGTTTAGGCTTGTTTAGGGTTTAGTGTTTAGGGTTTAGGGTTTAGGGTATTTTAGCTTTTAGTGTTTATAGTTTAGGGTTTAGGGTGCTTTTGGAATTAGTGTTTCGGGTTTTTCGGGGTTTAAGGTTTAGGATTTAGGGTGTTAGGGTTAGTGTTAGGGTTAGGTTTAGGGTTAAGGTGAGGGTTAGGGTGAGGTTTAAAGTTAGGGTTAGGGTTAAGGTTAGTGTTAGTGTTAGGGTAAGGGTTAGGGTTAGAGATAGGGTTAGGGTTAGAATTAGGGTTAAGGTTAGGGTTAGGGTTAGGGTTAGGGGTTAGGGTTAGGGTTAGTGTTAGGGGTTAGGGGTTAGGGGTTAGTGTTAGGGTTAGGGTTAGGGTTAAAGTTAGGGTTAGGTTTAGTGTTAGGGTTATTATTAGGGGGTTAGGTTTTAATTTAGGATTAGTGTTAGGGTTAGAATTAGAAATAGGGTTAGTGTTAGGATTAGGGTCAGGGTTAGGTTTAGGGATAGGGTTAGGGTTAAGGGTAGGGTTAGGGTTAGGGTTAGATTTAAAGTTTAGGGTTTAGTGTTAGGATTAGGGATAGTGTGAGTTTTAAGGTTAGGTTTATGGTTAGGGTTAGGGTTAGTGTTTGGGTTATGATTAGTGTTAGGATTAGGGTTAGGGTTAGGGTCAGGTTTAGGTTTAGGGTTAGGGTTAGGGTTAGAATTAGATTTAGGTTTAGGTTTAGGTTTATTGTTAGATTTAGGGTTTAGGGTTTAAGGTTTATGGTTTAAGATTGTTTAAGATTTAGGGTGGATTAGGTTTAGGGTTTAGAGTTTAGTATTATGGTTACGGTTAGGGTTAGAGTTAGGGTTAGAGTTAGGGTTAGGGTTAGGGTTAGGGTTAGGGTTAGGGTTAAGGTTAGGGTTAGTGTTAGGGTTAGGGTTATGGTTAGTGTTAGGATTAGGGTTAGGGTTAGGGTCAGGGTTAGGTTTAGGGTTAGGGATAGGGTTAGGGTTAGATTTAGGGTTAGGTTTAGGTTTATTGTTAGATTTAGGGTTTAGGGTTTAAGGTTTATGGTTTAGGATTGTTCAAGGTTTAGGGTGGATTAGGTTTAGGGTTTAGAGTTTAGTGTTATGGTTACGGTTAGGGTTAGGGTTAGGGTTAGGGTTAGGGTTAGGGTTAGGATTAGGTTTAGGGTTAGGGTTAGGGTTAGGGTTAGGGTTAGGGTTAGGGTTAGGGTTAGGGTTAGGGTTAGGGTAAGGGTTAGGGGTTAGGGTTAGGGTTAGGGTTAGGGTTAGGGTTTAGGGTTTAGTGTTTAGGGTTTAAGGTTTAGGGTTTAGGATTGTTTAAGATTTAGGGTGGTTTACGTTAAGGGTTTAGGGTTTAGAGTTTAGGATTGTTTAAGGTTTAGGGTTGTTTAGGGTATAGAGTTTAGGGTTAAAAGTTTAGGGTTGTTTAGGGTTTAGTGTTTAGGGTTTAGGGTTGTTTAAGGTTTAGTGTTTAAGGTTTAGGTTTTAGGGTTGTTTTGGGTTTAGTGTTTAGTGTTGTTTAGGGTATAGTGTTAATGGTTTAGGGTTTAGGGTTATTTAGGGTTTAGTGTTTAAGGTTTAGGGTATAGGGTTGTTTAGTGTTTAGTGTTTAGGGTTGTTTATGGTTTAGTGATTAGGGTTGTTTAGGGTTGTTTAGAGGTTAGTGTTTAGGGTTATTCAGGGTTTATGATTTAGGGTTGTTCAGGGTTTAGGATTTATGGTTGTTCAGGTTTTAGGATTTAGGGATTAAGGTTAATGGGTTAGGGTTAGGGTTAGGGTTAGGGTTAGCATTAGGGTTAGAGTTAGGGTTAGAGTTAGGGTTAGAGTTAGGGTTATGGGGTTATGTTAGGCTTAAGGTTAGGGTTAGGGTTATGGGTTTAAGGTTAGGGTTGTGGTTAGGGTTAGGTTTAGGTTTAGGGTTAGGGTTAGGGTTATGGTTATTCTTAGATTTATGGTTTAAAATTTAGGGTTTATGGTTTAAGGTTTAGGGTTTAGGATTGTTTAAGTTTTAGGGTGGTTTAGGTTTAGGTTATAGAATTTAGCGTTTCAGATTGTTTAATGGTTAGGGTTGTTTAGGTTTTAGCGTTTAGAGTTGTTTAGGGTTTTTTAGGGTTGTTTATAATTTAGTGTTTAGGGTTGTTCAGGATTTATGATTTAGGATATTTTAAGGTTTAGGGTTTAAGGTTGTATAGTGTTTTAGGGTTTAGGGTATAATGTTTAGGGTTAAGGGTTTAGGGTTGTTTAGGGTATAGTGTTAATGGTTTTAGGGTTTAGGCTTGTTTAGGGTTTAGTGTTTAGGGTTTAGGGTTTAGGGTTTTTTAGCGTTTAGTGTTTATAGTTTAGGGTTTAGGGTGCTTTTGGAATTAGTGTTTAGGTTTTTTCGGGGTTTAAGGTTTAGGATTTAGGGTGTTAGGGTTAGTGTTAGGGTTAGGTTTAGGGTTAAGGTGAGGGTTAGGGTGAGGGTTAAGGTTAGGGTTAGGGTTAAGGTTAGTGTTAGTGTTAGGGTAAGGGTTAGGGTTAGGGATAGGGTTAGGGTTAGAATTAGGGTTAAGTTTAGGGTTAGGGTTAGGGTTAGGGGTTAGGGTTAGGGTTAGTGTTAGGGGTTAGGGGTTAGTGTTAGTGTTAGGGTTAGGGTTAGGGTTAGGGTTAGGTTTAGTATTAGGGTTATTATTAGGGGGTTAGGTTTTAGTTTAGGATTAGTGTTAGGGTTAGAATTAGAAATAGTGTTAGTGTTAGGATTAGGGTCAGGGTTAGGTTTAGGGATAGGGTTAGGGTTAAGGGTAGGGTTAGGGTTAGGGTTAAATTTAAAGTTTAGGGTTTAGTGTTAGGATTAGGGATAGTGTGAGTTTTAAGGTTAGGTTAAGGTGAGGGTTATGATTAGTGTTTGGGTTATGATTAGTGTTAGGATTAGGGTTAGGGTTAGGGTCAGGTTTAGGTTTAGGGTTAGGGTTAGGGTTAGGGTTAGATTTAGGGTTAGGTTTAGGTTTATTGTTAGATTTAGGGTTTAGGGTTTAAGGTTTATGGTTTAGGATTGTTTAAGATTTAGGGTGGATTAGGTTTAGGGTTTAGAGTTTAGTATTATGGTTACGGTTAGGGTTAGAGTTAGGGTTAGAGTTAGGGTTAGTGTTAGGGTTAGGGTTAGGGTTAAGGTTAGGGTTAGTGTTAGGGTTAGGGTTATGGTTAGTGTTAGGATTAAGGTTAGGGTTAGGGTCAGGGTTAGGTTTAGGGTTAGGGATAGGGTTAGGATTAGATTTAGGGTTAGGTTTAGGTTTATTGTTAGATTTAGGGTTTAGGGTTTAAGGTTTATTGTTTAGGATTGTTCAAGGTTTAGGGTGGATTAGGTTTAGGGTTTAGAGTTTAGTGTTACGGTTACGGTTAGGGTTAGGGTTAAGGATGGGGTTATGGTTAGGGTTATGGTTATGGTAAAGTTTAGGGTTAGGGTTAGGGTTAGGGTAAAAGTTAGGGGGTTAGTGTTAGGGTTTGGGTTAGGGTTAGGGTTAGGGTTAGGGTTAGGGTTAGGGGTTAGGGTTAGTGTTAGGGTTAGGGTTATTATTAGGGGGTTAGGGTTAAGTTTAGAATTAGTGTTAGGTTAGAATTAGAAATAGGTTTAGTGTTAGGATTAGGGTCAGGGTTAGGTTTAGGGTTCGGGTTAGGGTTAGGGTTAGGGTTAGGGTCAGGGAGGGTTTAGGGTTAGGGTTAGATTTAGGGTTAGGTTTAGGTTTAATGTTAGATTTAGGGTTTAGGGTCTACGGTTTATGGTTTAGGATTGTTTAAGGTTTAGGGTGGATTAGGTTTAGGGTTTAGAGTTTAGTGTTATGGTTACGGTTAGGGTTAGGGTTAGGGTTAGGGTTAGAATTAGGGTTAAGGTTAGGGTTAGGGTTAGGTTTAGGGTTAGGGTTAGGGTTAGGGTTATGGTTAGGGTTATGGTTAGGTTTAGGGTTAGGGTTAGGGTTAGGTTTAGGTTTAGGGTTAGGGTTAGGGTTAGGGTAAGGGTTAGGGGTTTGGGTTAGGGTTAGGGTTAAGGTTAGGTTTAGGGTTAAGGTTAGGGTTAGGGTTAAGGTTAGGGTTAGGGGTTAGGGTTAGGGTTAGTGTTAGTGGTTAGGGGTTAGTGTTAGGGTTAGGGTTAGGGTTAGGGTTAGGGTTAGGTTTAGTGTTAGGGTTATTATTAGGGGGTTAGGTTTTAGTTTAGGATTAGTGTTAGGGTTAGAATTAGAAATAGGGTTAGTGTTAGGATTAGGGTCAGAGTTAGGTTTAGGGAAATGGTTAGGGTTAGGGTTAAGGGTAGGGTTAGGGTTAGGGTTAGATTTAAAGTTTAGGGTTTAGTGTTAAGATTGGGGATAGTGTGAGGTTTAGGGTTAGGTTTAGGGTTAGGGTTAGGGATAGTGATTGGGTTATGATTAGTGTTATTATTAGGGTTAGGGTTAGGGTCAGGTTTAGGTTTAGGTTTAGGGTTAGGGTTAGGGTTAGATTTAGGGTTAGGTTTAGGTTTATTGTTAGATTTAGGGTTTAGGGTTTAAGGTTTAAGGTTTACGATTGTTTAAGGTTTAGGGTAGATTAGGTTTAGGGTTTAGAGTTTAGTATTATGGTTACGGTTAGGGTTAGGGTTAGGGTTAGAGTTAGGGTTAGGATTAGGGTTAGGGTTAGGGTTAGGGTTAAGGTTAGGGTTAATGTTAGGAATGGGGTTATGGTTAGTGTTATGATTAGGGTTAGGTTTAGGGTCAGGGTTAGGTTTAGGGTTAGGGATAGGGTTAGGGTTAGATTTAGGTTTAGGTTTAGGTTTATTGTTAGATTTAGGGTTTAGGGTTTAAGGTTTATGGTTTAGGATTGTTTAAGGTTTAGGGTGGATTAGGTTTAGGGTTTAGAGTTTAGTGTTATGGTTACGGTTAGGGTTAGGGTTAGGGATGGGGTTAGGGTTAGGGTTAGGGTTATGGTAAGGGTTAGGTTTAGGGTTAGGGTTAGGGTTATGGTAAAAGTTAGGGGGTTATTGTTAGGGTTTGGGTTAGGGTTAGGGTTAGGGTTAGGGTTAGGTTAGGGTTAGGGTTAGGGTTAGGGTTAGGGTTATTATTAGGGGGTTAGGTTTAAGTTTAGGATTAGTGTTAGGGTTAGAATTAGAAATAGGGTTAGTGTTAGGATTAGGGTCAGGGTTAGGTTTAGGGTTAGGGTTAGGGTTAGGGTTAAAGTCAGGGAGGGTTTAGGGTTAGTGTTAGGGTTAGGGTTAGATTTAGTGTTAGGTTTAGGTTTATTGTTAGATTTAGGATTTAGGGTCTAAGGTTTATGGTTTAGGATTGTTTAAGGTTTAGGGTGGATTAGGTTTAGGGTTTAGAGTTTAGTGTTATGGTTACGGTTAGGGTTAGGGTTAGGGTTAGGTTTAGGATTAGGGTTAAGGTTAGGGTTAGGATTAGGTTTAGGGTTAGGGTTAGGGTTAGGGTTAGGGTTAGGGTTAGGATTAGGGTTAGGGTTTGGGTTAGCATTAGGGTTAGAGTTAGGGTTAGAGTTAGGGTTAGAGTTAGGGTTATGGGGTTATGTTAGGCTTAAGGTTAGGGTTAGGGTTATGTGGTTAAGGTTAGGGTTGGGGTTAAGGTTAGGTTTAGGTTTAAGGTTAGGGTTAGGGTTATGGTTATTCTTAGATTTATGGTTTAAAATTTAGGGTTTATGGTTTAAGGTTTAGGGTTTAGGATTGTTTAAGTTTTAGGGTAGTTTAGTTTTAGGGTATAGAATTTAGCGTTTCAGATTGTTTAATGGTTAGGGTTCTTTAGGTTTTAGCGTTTAGAGTTGTTTAGGGTTTTTTAGGGTTGTTTATAATTTAGTGTTTAGGGTTGTTCAGGATTTATGATTTAGGATATTTTAAGGTTTAGGGTTTAAGGTTGTATAGTGTTTTAGGGTTTAGGGTATAATGTTTAGGGTTAAGGGTTTAGGGTTGTTTAGGGTATAGTGTTAATGGTTTTAGGGTTTAGGCTTGTTTAGGGTTTAGTGTTTAGGGTTTAGGGTTTAGGGTTTTTTAGCGTTTAGTGTTTATAGTTTAGGGTTTAGGGTGCTTTTGGAATTAGTGTTTAGGGTTTTTCGGGGCTTAAGGTTTAGGATTTAGGGTGTTAGGGTTAGTGTTAGGGTTAGGTTTAGGGTTAAGGTGAGGGTTAGGGTGAGAGTTAAGGTTAGGGTTAGGGTTAAGGTTAGTGTTAGTGTTAGGGTAATAGTTAGGGTTAGGGATTGGGTTAGGGTTAGGGTTAGGGTTAAGGTTAAGGTTAGGGTTAGGGTTAGGGGTTAGGGTTAGGGTTAGTGTTAGGGGTTAGGGGTTAGTGTTAGGGTTAGGTTTAGGGTTAGGGTTAGGGTTAGGGTTAGGTTTAGTGTTAGGGTTATTATTAGGGGGTTAGGTTTTAGTTTAGGATTAGTGTTAGGGTTAGAATTAGAAATAGGGTTAGTGTTAGGATTAGGGTCAGGGTTAGGTTTAGGGATAGGGTTAGGGTTAAGGGTAGGGTTAGGGTTAGGGTTAGATTTAAAGTTTAGGGTTTAGTGTTAGGATTAGGGATAGTGTGAGTTTTAGGGTTAGGTTTTGGGTTAGGGTTAGGGTTAGTGTTTGGGTTATGATTAGTGTTAGGATTAGGGTTAGGGTTAGGGTCAGGTTTAGGTTTAGTGTTAGGGTTAGGGTTAGGGTTAGATTTAGGGTTAGGTTTAGGTTTATTGTTAGATTTTGGGTTAGGTTTAGGTTTATTGTTAGATTTAAGGTTTAGGGTTTAAGGTTTATGATTTAGGATTGTTTAAGGTTTAGGGTGGATTGGGTTTAGGGTTTAGAGTTTAGTATTATGGTTACGGTTAGGGTTAGGGTTAGGGTTAGAGTTAGGGTTAAGGTTAGGGTTAGGGTTAGGGTTAAGGTTAGGGTTAGTGTTAGGGTTAGGGTTATGGTTAGTGTTAGGATTAGGGTTAGGGTTAGGGTCAGGGTTAGGTTTAGGGTTAGGGATAGGGTTAGGGTTAGATTTAGGGTTAGGTTTAGGTTTATTGTTAGATTTAGGGTTTAGGGTTTAAGGTTTATGGTTTAGGATTGTTTAAGGTTTAGGGTGGATTAGGTTTAGGGTTTAGAGTTTAGTGTTATGGTTACGGTTAGGGTTAGGGTTAGGGATGGGGTTAGGGTTAGGGTTAGGGTTATGGTAAAGGTTAGGGTTAGGGTTAGGGTTAGGGTAAAAGTTAGGGGGTTAGTGTTAAGGTTTGGGTTAGGGTTAGGGTTAGGGTTAGGGTTAGATTAGGGTTAGGGTTAGGGTTAGGGGTTAGGGTTAGTGTTAGGGTTAGGGTTATTATTAGGGGGTTAGGGTTAAGTTTAGGATTAGTGTTAGGGTTAGAATTAGAAATTGGTTTAGTGTTAGGATTAGGGTCAGGGTTAGGTTTAGGGTTAGGGTTAGGGTTAGGGTCAGGGAGGGTTTAGGGTTAGGGTTAGATTTAGGGTTAGGTTTAGGTTTAATGTTAGATTTGGGTTTAGGGTCTACGGTTTATGGTTTAGGATTGTTTAAGGTTTAGGGTGGATTAGGTTTAGGGTTTAGAGTTTAGTGGTATGGTTACGGTTAGGGTTAGCGTTAGGGTTAGGGTTAGGGTTAGGATTAGGTTTAAGGTTAGGGTTAAAGTTAGGTTTAGGGTTAGGGTTAGGGTTAGGGTTAGGGTTAGGGTTATGGTTAGGGTTAGGGTTACGGTTAGGTTTAGGGTTAAGGTTAGGGTTAGGGTTAGGGTAAGGGTTAGTGGTTAGGGTTAGGGTTAGGGTTAAGGTTAGGGTTAGGGTTAAGGTTAGGGTTAGGGTTAGAGTTAGGGTTAGGGTTAGGGTTAGGGTTAGGGTTAGGGTAAGCTTAGGGTTAGGGTTAGGGTTAGGGTTAGGGGTTAGGGTTAGGGTTAGTGTTAGGGGTTAGGGGTTAGGGTTAGGGTTAGGGTTAGGGTTAGGGTTAGGGTTAGGGTGAGTGTTAGGGTTAGGGTTATGTGGTTATGTTAGGCTTAAGGTTAGGGTTAGGGTTAGGGTTAGGGTAAGGTTAGGGTTAGGGTTAGGGTTAGGGTTAGGGCTTAGGGGTTAGGGTTAGGGTTAGGGTTAGGGTTAGGGTTAGGTTAGGGTTAGGGTTAGTGTGAGGGTTAGGGTTAGGGTTATGTGGTTAAGGTTAGGTTTGGGGTTAGGGTTAGGTTTAGGTTTAGGGTTAGAGTTAGGGTTATGGTTATTCTTAGATTTATGGTTTAAAATTAAGGGTTTATGGTTTAAGGTTTAGGGTTTAGGATTGTTTAAGTTTTAGGGTGGTTTAGGTTTAGGGTATAGGGTTTAGCGTTTAAGATTGTTTAATGTTTAGGGTTGTTTATGTTTTAGCGTTTAGAGTTGTTTAGGTTTTTTTAGGGTTGTTTATGATTTAGTTTTTAGGGTTGTTCAGGATTTAAGATTTAGGATATTTTAAGGTTTAGGGTTTAAGGTTGTATAGTGTTTTAGGGTTTAGGCTATAATGTTTAGGGTTAAGAGTTTAGGGTTGTTTAGAGTATAGTGTTAATGGTTTTAGGGTTTAGGCTTGTTTAGGGTTTAGTGTTTAGGGTTTAGGGTTTTTTAGCGTTTAGTGTTTAGAGTTTAGGGTTTAGGGTGCTTTTGGAATTAGTGTTTAGGGTTTTTCTGGGTTTAGGGTTTAGGATTTAGGGTGTTAGGGTTAGTGTTAGGGTTAGGTTAAGGGTTAGGGTGAGGGTTAGGGTGAGGGTTAAGGTTAGGGTTAGGGTTAAGGTTAGTGTTAGTGTTAGGGTAAGGGTTAGGGTTAGGGATAGGGTTAGGGTTAGGGTTAGGGTTAGGGTTAGGGTTAGTGTTAGGGTTGGGTTAGGGTTAGGGTTAGGGTTAGGGGTTAGGGTTAGGGTTAGTGTTAGGGGTTAGGGGTTAGGGTTAGGGTTAGGGTTAGGGTTAGGTTTAGTGTTAGGGTTATTATTAGGGGATTAGGTTTAAGTTTAGGATTAGTGTTAGTGTTAGAATTAGAAATAGGGTTAGTGTTAGGATTAGGGTCAGGGTTAGGTTTAGGGATATGGTTAGGGTTAGGGTTAAGGGTAGGGTTAGGGTTAGGGTTAGATTTAAAGTTTAGGGTTTAGTGTTAGGATTAGGGATAGTGTGAGGTTTAGGGTTAGGGTTAGGTTTAGGGTTAGGGTTAGGGTTAGTGTTTGGGTTATGGTTAGTGTTAGGATTAGGGTTAGGGTTAGGGTCAGGGTTAGGTTTAGGGTTAGGGTTAGGGTTAGGTTTAGATTAAGGGTTAGGTTTAGGTTTATTTTTAGATTTAGGGTTTAGGGTTTAAAGTTTATGGTTTAGAATTGTTTAAGGTTTAGGGTGGATTAGGTTTAGGGTTTAGAGTTTAGTATTATGGTTACGGTTAGGGTTAGGGTTAGGGTTAGGGTTAGGGTTAGGGTTAAGGTTAGTGTTAGGGTTAGGGTTAGGGTTATGGTTAGTGTTAGGATTAGGGTTAGGGTTAGGGTCAGGGTTAGGTTTAGGGTTAGGGTTAGGGTTAGGGTTAGATTTAGGGTCAGGTTTATGTTTATTGTTAGATTTAGGGTTTAGGGTTTAAGGTTTATGGTTTAGGTTTTTTTAAGGTTTAGGGTGGATTAGGTTTATGGTTTAGAGTTTAGTGTTATGGTTACGGTTAGTGTTAGGGTTAGGGTTAGGGTTAGGGTTAGGGTTAGGGTAATGCTTAGGGTTAGGGTTAGGGTTAGGATTAGGTTTAGGGTTAGGGTTAGGGTAAGGGTTAGGGTTTAGGGTTAGAGTTATGGTTATTGTTAGGTTTAGGGTTTAGGGTTTAGTGTTTAGGGTTTAAGGTTTAGGGTTTAGGATTGTTTAAGATTTAGGGTGGTTTAGGTTAAGGGTTTAGGGTTTAGACTTTAGGATTGTTTAAGGTTTTGGGTTATTTAGGGTACAGTGTTTAGGGTTAAAAGTTTACGGTTGTTTAGGCTTTAGTTTTTAGGGTTTAGGGTTGTTTAAGTTTTAGTGTTTAAGGTTTAGGTTTTAGGGTTGTTTTGGGTTAATGTTTAGTGTTGTTTAGGGTATAGTGTTAATGGTTTAGGTTTTAGGGTTATTTAGGGTTTAGTGTTTAAGGTTTAGGGTGTAGGGTTGTTTAGGGTTTAGTGTTTAGGGTTGTTTATGGTTTAGTGATTAGGGTTGTTTAGGGTTGTTTAGAGGTTAGTGTTTAGCGTTATTCAGGGTTTATGATTTAGGGTTCTTCAGGGTTTAGGATTTATGGTTGTTCAGGGTTTAGGATTTAGGAATTAAGGTTAAGGGGTTAGGGTTAGGTTTAGGGTTAGGGTTAGGGTTAGGGTTAGGGTTAGGGTTAGGGTTAGGGTTAGGGTTAGGGTTAAGGTTAGGGTTAGGGTTAGGGTTATGGTTAGTGTTAGGATTAGGGTTAGGGTTATGGTCAGGGTTAGGTTTAGGGTTAGGGTTAGGGTTAGATTTAGGGTCAGGTTTAGGTTTATTGTTAGATTTAGGGTTTAGGGTTTAAGGTTTATGGTTTAGGATTGTTTAAAGTTTAGGGTGGATTAGGTTTAGGGTTTAGAGTTTAGTGTTATGGTTATGGTTAGTGTTAGGGTTAGGGTTAGGGTTAGGGTTAGGGTTAGGGTTAGGGTTAGGGTTAGGGTAATGGTTAGGGTTAGGGTTAGGGTTAGGGTTAGGGTAAAGGTTAGGAGTTAGTGTTAGGGTTAGGGTTAGGGTTAGGGTTAGGTTAGGGTTAGGGTTAGGGTTAGGGTTAGGGTTAGGGGTTAGGGTTAGTGTTAGGGTTAGGGTTATTATTAGGGGGTTAGGTTTAAGTTTAGGATTAGTGTTAGGGTTAGAATTAGAAATAGGGTTAGTGTTAGGATTAGGGTCAGGGTTAGGTTTAGGGTTAGGGTTAGGGTTAGGGTTAGATTTAGGGTCAGGTTTAGGTTTATCGTTAGATTTAGGGTTTAGGGTTTAAGGTTTATGGTTTAAGATTGTTTAAGGTTTAGGGTGGATTAGGTTTAGGGTTTAGAGTTTAGTGTTATGGTTACGGTTAGTGTTAGGGTTAGGGTTAGGGTTAGGGTTAGGGTAATGGTTAGGGTTAGGGTTAGGGTTAGGGTTAGGGTAAGGGTTAAGGTTAGGGGCTAGGGTTAGTGTTAGGGTTAGGGTTATTATTAGGGGGTTAGGTTTAAGTTTGGGATTAGTGTTAGGCTTAGAATTAGAAATAGGGTTAGTGTTAGGATTAGGGTCAGGGTTAGGTTTAGCGTTAGGGTTAGGGTTAGGGTTAGGGTTAGGGTTAGGGTTAGATTTAGGGTTAGGTTTAGTTTTATTGTTAGATTTAGGATTTAGGGTCTAAGGTTTATGGTTTAGGATTGTTTAAGGTTTAGGGTGGATTAGGTTTAGGGTTTAGAGTTTAGTGTTATGGTTACGGTTAGGGTTAGGGTTAGGGTTAGGGTTAGGATTAGGGTTAAGGTTAGGGTTAGGATTAGGTTTAGAGTTAGGGTTAGGGTTAGGGTTAGGGTTAGGGTTAGGGTTAGGGTTAGGGTTAGGGTTAGGGTTAGGGTTAGGGTAAGGGTTAGGGGTTAGGGTTAGGGTTATGGTTATTGTTAGGTTTAGGGTTTAGGGTTTAGTGTTTAGGGTTTAAGGTTTAGGGTTTAGGATTGTTTAAGATTTAGGGTGGTTTAGGTTAAGGGTTTAGGGTTTAGACTTTAGGATTGTTTAAGGTTTAGGGTTGTTTAGGGTATAGCGTTTAGGGTTAAAAGTTTAGGGTTCTTTAGGCTTTAGTGTTTAGGGTTTAGGGTTGTTTAAGTTTTAGTGTTTAAGGTTTAGGCTTTAGGGTTGTTTTGGTTTAATGTTTAGTGTTTTTTAGGGTATAGTGTTAATGGTTTAGGGTTTACGGTTATTTAGGTTATAGTGTTTTAGGTTTAGGGTATAGGGTTGTTTAGGGTTTAGTGTTTAGGTTAGTTTATGGTTTAGTTTAGGGTTGTTTAGGGTTGTTTAGAGGTTATTGTTTAGGGTTATTCAGGGTTTATGATTTAGGGTTGTTCAGGGTTTAGGATTTATGGTTGTTCTGGGTTTAGGATTTAGGGATTAAGGTTAAGGGGTTAGGGTTAGGGTTAGGGTTAGTGTTAGGGTTAGGGTTAGGGTTAGGGTTAGAGTTAGGGTTAGGGTTAGAGTTAGGGTTAGGGTTAGGGTTAGGGTTATGGTTAGTGTTAGGATTAGGGTTAGGGTTAGGGTCAGGGTTAGGTTTAGGGTTAGGGTTAAGGTTAGGGTTAGATTTAGGGTCAGGTTTAGGTTTATTGTTAGATTTAGGGTTTAGGGTTTAAGGTTTATGGTTTAGGATTGTTTAAGGTTTAGGGTGGATTAGGTTTAGGGTTTAGAGTTTAGTGTTATGGTTATGGTTAGTGTTAGGGTTAGGGTTAGGGTTAGGGTTAGGGTTAGGTTTAGGGTAATAGTTAGGGTTAGGGTTAGAGTTAGGGTTAGGGTAAGGGTTAGGGGTTAGTGTTAGGATTAGGGTTAGGGTTAGGTTAGTGTTAGGGTTAGGGTTAGGGTTAGGGTTAGGGGTTAGGGTTAGTGTTAGGGTTAGGGTTATTATTAGGGGGTTAGGTTTAAGTTTAGGATTAGTGTTAGGGTTAGAATTAGAAATAGGGTTAGTGTTAGGATTAGGGTCAGGGTTAGGTTTAGGGTTAGGGTTAGGGTTAGGGTTAGGGTTAGGGTTAGGGTTAGGGTCAGAGAGGGTTTAGGGTTAGGGTTAGGGTTAGGGTTAGATTTGGGGTTAGGTTTAGGTTTATTGTTAGATTTAGGATTTAGGGTCTAAGGTTTCTGGTTTAGGATTGTTTAAGGTTTAGGGTGGATTAGGTTTAGGGTTTAGAGTTTAGTGTTATGGTTACGGTTAGGGTTAGGGTTAGGGTTAGGGTTAGGATTAGGGTTAAGGTTAGGGTTAGGATTAGGTTTAGGATTAGGGTTAGGGATAGGGTTAGGGTTAGGGTTAGGGTTAGGGTTAGGGTTAGGATTAGGGTTAAAGTTAGGGTTAGGGTAAGGGTTAGGGGTTAGGGTTAGGGTTATGGTTATTGCTGGTTTAGGGTTTAGGGTTTAGTGTTTAGGGTTTAAGGTTTAGGGTTTAGGATTGTTTAAGATTTAGGGTGGTTTAGGTTAAGGGTTTAGGGTTTAGAGTTTAGGATTGTTTAAGGTTTAGGTTTGTTTAGGGTATAGTGTTTAGGGTTAAAAGTTTAGGGTTGTTTAGGGTTTAGTGTTTTGGGTTTAGGGTTGTTTAAGGTTTAGTGTTTGAGGTTTAGGTTTTAGGGTTGCTTTGGGTTTAGTGTTTAGTGTTGTTTAGGGTATAGTGTTAATGGTTTAGGGTTTAGGGTTATTTAGCGTTTAGTGTTTAAGGTTTAGGGTATAAAGTTGTTTAGGGTTTAGTGTTTAGGGTTGTTTATGGTTTAGTGTTTAGGGTTGTTTAGGGTTGTTTAGAGGTTTGTGTTTAGGGTTATTCAGGGTTTATGATTTAGGGTTGTTCAGGGTTTAGGATTTATGGTTGTTCAGGGTTTAGGATTTAGGGATTAAGGTTAAGGGGTTAAG
>NW_027667381.1:575000-645000 GCF_963924665.1 Micromys minutus | reverse complement strand
TTAGGGCCGTTGCAAGGGCCGTTGCTAGGGCCTTTGGTAAGGCCGTTGCTAGGGCCGTTGCTAGGGCCGTTGCTAGGGCCGTTGTTAGGGCCGTTGCTAGGGCCGTTGTTAAAGCCGTTGCTAGGGCCGTTGCTATGGCCGTGGTTAGGGCCGTTGTTTGGGCCGTTGCTAGGGCCGTTGCTAGGGCCGTTGCTAGGGTTGTTCCTAGGGCCGTTTCAAGGGCCGTTGTTAGGGCCGTTGCTAGGGCCGTTGATAGGGCCGTGGTTAGGGCCCTTGTTAGGGCCGTTTCTAGGGCCGTTTCTAGGGCCGTTGCTAGGGCCGTTGATAGGGCCGTGGTTAGGGCTCTTGCTAGGGCCGTTGCTAGGGTTGTTGCTAGGGCCCTTTTTAGGGCCGTTGCTAGGGCCCTTGTTAGGGCCGTTGCTAGGGCCCTTGTTAGGGCCGTTTCTAGGGCCGTTTCTAGGGCCGTTGCTAGGGCCGTTGATAGGGCCGTGGTTAGGGCCCTTGTTAGGGCCGTTGCTAGGGCCGTTGCTAGGGCCCTTGTTAGGGCCGTTGCTAGGGCCGTTGCTAGGGCCGTAGCTAGGGCCGTTGCTAGGCCCGTTGCTAGGGCCGTTGCTAGGGCCCTTGTTAGGGCCGTTGCTAGGGCCCTTGTTAGGGCCGTTGCTAGGGCCCTTGTTAGGGCCGTTGCTAGGGCCCTTGTTAGGGCCGTTGCTAGGGCCCTTGTTAGGGCCGTTGCTAGGGCCGTTGTTAGGGCCGTTGCTAGGGCCGTTGCTAGGGCCGTTGTTAGGGCCGTTGCTAGGGCCGTTGCTAGGGCCCTTGTTAGGGCAGTTGCTAGGGCCGTTGCTAGGGCCGTTGCTAGGGCCTTTGTTAGGGCCGTTGCTAGGGCCGTTGCTAGGGCCGTTGCTAGGGCCGTTGCTAGGGCCTTTGTTAGGGCTGTTGCTAGGGCCGTTTCTAGGGCCGTTTCTAGGGCCGTTGCTAGGGCCGTTGCTAGGGTTGTTCCTAGGGCCGTTTCAAGGGCCCTTGTTAGGGCCGTTGCTAGGGCCCTTGTTAGTGCCGTTGCTAGGGCCCTTGTTAGGGCCGTTGCTAGGGCCGTTGCTAGGGCCGTTGCTAGGGCCGTTGCTAGGGCCGTTGCTAGGGCCCTTGTTAGGGCCGTTGCTAGGGCCCTTGTTAGGGCCGTTGCTAGGGCCCTTGTTAGGGCCGTTGCTAGGGCCGTTGCTAGGGCCGTTGCTAGGGTTGTTCCTAGGGCTGTTTCAAGGGCCGTTGTTCGGGCCGTTGCTGGGGCCGTTGTTAGGACCGTTGTTAGGGCCGTTGCTAGGGCCGTTTCTAGGGACCTTGTTAGGGCCGTTGCTAGGGCCGTTGCTAGGGCCCTTGTTAGGGCCGTTGCTAGGGCCGTAGCTAGGGCCGTTGCTAGGGCCGTTGCTAGGGCCGTTTCTAGGGCCCTTGTTAGGGCCGTTGCTAGGGCCGTTGCTAGGGCCCTTGTTAGGGCCGTTGCTAGGGCCGTTGCTAGGGCCGTTGCTAGGGCCGTTGCTAGGGCCCTTGTTAGGGCCGTTATAGGGCCTTAGCTAGGGCCGTGGTTAGGGCAGTTGCTAGGGCCATTGTTAGGGCCGTTGCTAGGGCCTTTGTTAGGGCCGTTGCTAGGGCCGTTGCTAGGGCCATTGCTAGGGCCGTTGCTAGGGCCGTTGCTAGGGCCGTGGTTAGGGCCATTGTTAGGGCCGTTGCTAGGGCCGTTGCTAGGGCCGTTGCTAGGGCCGTTGTTAGGGCCGTTCCTAGGGCCGTTGTTAGGGCCGTTGCTAGGGCCGTTGCTAGGGCCGTTGTTAGGGCCGTGGCTAGGGCCGTTGCTAGGGCCGTGGTTAGGGCAGTTGCTAGGGCCGTTGCTAGGGCCGTTGCTAGGGCCGTTTCTAGGGCCGTTGCTAGGGCCTTTGTTAGGGCCGTTGCTAGAGCCGTTGCTAGGGCCGTTGCTAGGGCCGTTTCTAGGGCCGTTGCTAGGGCCGTGGTTAGGGCCATTGTTAGGGCCGTTGCTAGGGCCGTTGCTAGGGCCGTTGCTAGGGCCCTTGTTAGGGCGTTGCTAGGGCCCTTGTTAGGGCCGTTATAGGGCCGTAGCTAGGGCCGTGGTTAGGGCAGTTGCTAGGGCCATTGTTAGGGCCGTTGCTAGGGCCTTTGTTAGGGCCGTTGCTAGGGCCGTTGCTAGGGCCGTTGCTAGGGCCGTTGCTAGGGCCGTTGCTAGGGCCGTGGTTAGGGCCAGTGTTAGGGCCGTTGCTAGGGCCATTGCTAGGGCCGTTGCTAGGGCCGTTCCTAGGGCCGTTGTTAGGGCCGTTGCTAGGGCCGTTGCTAGGGCCGTTGTTAGGGCCGTGGCTAGGGCCGTTGCTAGGGCCGTGGTTAGGGCCGTTGTTAGGGCCGTTGCTAGGGCCGTTGCTAGGGCCGTTGCTAGGGCCGTTGTTAGGGCCATTCCTAGGGCCGTTGTTAGGGCCGTTGCTAGGGCCGTTGCAAGGGCCGTTTTTAGGGCCCTTGCTAGGTCCTTTGTTAGGGCCGTTGCTAGGGCCGTTGCTAGGGCCGTTGCTAGGGCCGTTTCTAGGGCCGTTGCTAGGGCCGTGGTTAGGGCCCTTGTTAGGGCCGTTGCTAGGGCCGTTGCTAGGGCCGTTGCTAGGGCCGTTGTTAGGGCCGTTCCTAGGGCCGTTGTTAGGGCCGTTGCTAGGGCCGTTGCAAGGGCCGTTGCTAGGGCCGTTGCTAGGGCCCTTGTTAGGGCCGTTGCTAGGGCCGTTGCTAAGGCAGTTGCTAGGGCCGTTGCTAGGGACCTTGTTAGGGCCGTTGCTAGGGCCGTTGCTAGGGCCGTTGCTAGGGCCGTTGCTAGGGCCCTTGTTAGGGCCGTTGCTAGGGCCGTAGCTAGGGCCATTGCTAGGGCCCTTGCTAGGGCCGTTGCTAGGGCCCTTGTGAGGGCCGTTGCTAGGGCCCTTGTTAGGGCCGTTGGTAGGGCCCTTGTTAGGGCCGTTGCTAGGGCCCTTGTTAGGGCCGTTGCTAGGGCCCTTGTTAGGGCCGTTGCTAGGGCCCTTGTTAGGGCGGTTGCTAGGGCCCTTGTTAGGGCCGTTGCTAGGGCCCTTGTTAGGGCCGTTGCTAGGGCCTTAGCTAGGGCCGTTGCTAGGGCCGTTGCTAGGGCCCTTGTTAGGGCCGTTGCTAGGGCCCTTGTTAGGGCCGTTGCTAGGGCCCTTGTTAGGGCCGTTGCTAGGGCCCTTGTTAGGGCCGTTGCTAGGGCCCTTGTTAGGGCCGTTGCTAGGGCCGTTGCTAGGGCCGTTGCTAGGGCCGTTGCTAGGGCCGTTGCTAGGGCCCTTGTTAGGGCCGTTGCTAGGGCCCTTGTTAGGGCCGTTGCTAGGGCCCATGTTAGGGCCGTTGCTAGGGCCCTTGTTAGGGCCGTTGCTAGGGCCCTTGTTAGGGCCGTTGCTAGGGCCGTTGCTAGGGCCGTTGCTAGGGTTGTTCCTAGGGCCGTTTCAAAGGCCGTTGTTAGGGCCGTTGCTAGGGCCGTTGTTAGGGCCGTTGCTAGGGCCGTTGCTAGGGCCGTTGTTAGGGCCGTTGCTAGGGCCGTTTCTAGGGCCCTTGTTAGGGCCGTTGCTAGGGCCGTTGCTAGGGCCCTTGTTAGTGCCGTTGCTAGGGCCGTTGCTAGGGCCGTTGCTAGGGCCGTTGCTAGGGCCCTTGTTAGGGCCGTTATAGGGCCGTAGCTAGGGCTGTTGCTAGGGCCGTTGCTAGGGCCCTTGTTAGGGCCGTTTCTAGGGCCCTTGTTAGGGCCGTTGCTAGGGCCCTTGTTAGGGCCGTTGCTAGGGCCCTTGTTAGGGCTGTTGCTAGGGCCCTTGTTAGGGCCGTTCCTAGGGCCGTTGCTAGGGCCGTTGTTAGGGCCGTTACTAGTGCCGTTGCTTGGGCCCTTGTTAGGGCCGTTGCTAGGGCCGTAGCTAGGGCCGTTGCTAGGGCCGTTGCTAGGGCCGTTGCTAGGGCCCTTGTTAGGGCCGTTGCTAGGGCCCTTCTTAGGGCCGTTGCTAGGGCCCTTGTTAGGGCCGTTGCTAGGGCCCTTGTTAGGGCCGTTGCTAGGGTCCTTGTTAGGGCCGTTGCTAGGGCCCTTGTTAGGGCCGTTGCTAGGGCCGTTGTTAGGGCCGTTGCTAGGGCCGTTGCTAGGGCTGTTGTTAGGGCCGTTGCTAGGGCCGTTGCTAGGGCCCTTGTTAGGGCAGTTGCTAGGGCCGTTGCTAGGGCCGTTGCTAGGGCCTTTGTTAGGGCCGTTGCTAGGGCCGTTGCTAGGGCCGTTGCTAGGGCCGTTGCTAGGGCCTTTGTTAGGGCCGTTGCTAGGGCCGTTTCTAGGGCCGTTTCTAGGGCCGTTGCTAGGGCCGTTGCTAGGGTTGTTCCTAGGGCCGTTTCAAGGGCCCTTGTTAGGGCCGTTGCTAGGGCCCTTGTTAGTGCCGTTGCTAGGGCCCTTGTTAGGACCGTTGCTAGGGCCGTTGCTAGGGCCGTTGCTAGGGCCGTTGCTAGGGCCGTTGCTAGGGCCCTTGTTAGGGCCGTTGCTAGGGCCCCTGTTAGGGCCGTTGCTAGGGCCCTTGTTAGGGCCGTTTCTAGGGCCGTTGCTAGGGTTGTTCCTAGGGCCGTTTCAAGGGCCGTTGTTAGGGCCGTTGCTAGGGCCGTTGTTAGGGCCGTTGCTAGGGCCGTTGCTAGGGCCGTTGTTCGGGCCGTTGCTAGGGCCGTTTCTAGGGCCCTTGTTAGGGCCGTTGCTAGGGCCGTTGCTAGGGCCCTTGTTAGGGCCGTTGCTAGGGCCGTAGCAAGGGCCGTTGCTAGGGCCGTTGCTAGGGCCGTTTCTAGGGCCCTTGTTAGGGCCGTTGCTAGGACCGTTGCTAGGGCCCTTGTTAGGGCCGTTGCTAGGGCCGTTGCTAGGGCCGTAGCTAGGGCCGTTGCTAGGGCCGTTGCTAGGGCCCTTTTTATGGCCGTTGCTAGGGCCCTTGTTAGGGCCGTTGCTAGGGCCCTTTTTAGGGCCGTTGCTAGGGCCGTTGCTAGGGCCGTTGCTAGGGCCCTTGTTAGGGCCGTTGCTAGGGCCGTTGCTAGGGCCGTTGCTAGGGCCGTTGCTAGGGCCCTTGTTAGGGCCGTTGCTAGGGACGTTGCTAGGGCTGTTGCTAGGGCCGTTGCTAGGGCCCTTGTTAGGGCCGTTGATAGGGCCCTTGTTAGGGCCGATGCTAGGGCCCTTGTTAGGGCCGTTGCTAGGGCCCTTGTTAGGGCCGTTGCTAGGGCCCTTGTTAGGGCCGTTGCTAGGGCCCTTGTTAGGGCCGTTGCTAGGGCCCTTATTAGGGCCGTTGCTAGGGCCCTTGTTAGGGCCGTTGCTAGGGCCGTAGCTAGGGCCGTTGCTAGGGCCGTTGCTAGGGCCCTTGTTAGGGCCGTTGCTAGGGCCCTTGTTAGGGCCGTTGCTAGGGCCCTTGTTAGGGCCGTTGCTAGGGCCCTTGTTAGGGCCGTTGCTAGGGCCCTTGTTAGGGCCGTTGCTAGGGCCGTTGCTAGGGCCGTTGCTAGGGCCGTTGCTAGGGCCATTGCTAGGGCCCTTGTTAGGGCCGTTGCTAGGGCCCTTGTTAGGGCCATTGCTAGGGCCCATGTTAGGGCCGTTGCTAGGGCCGTTGTTAGGGCCGTTTCTAGGGCCGTTGCTAGGGCCCTTGTTAGGGCCGTTATAGGGCCGTAGCTAGGGCCGTTGCTAGGGCCGTTGCTAGGGCCCTTGTTAGGGCCGTTGCTAGGGCCCTTGTTAGGGCCGTTGCTAGGGCCCTTGTTAGTGCCGTAGCTAGGGCCGTTGCTAGGGCCGTTGCTAGGGCCGTTGCTAGGGCCCTTGTTAGGGCCGTTGCTAGGGCCCTTCTAGGGCCGTTGCTAGGGCCCTTGTTAGGGCCGTTGCTAGGGCCCTTGTTAGGGCCGTTGCTAGGGCCCTTGTTAGGGCCGTTGCTAGGGCCCTTGTTAGGGCCGTTGCTAGGGCCGTTGTTAGGGCCGTTGCTAGGGCCGTTGCTAGGGCTGTTGTTAGGGCCGTTGCTAGGGCCGTTGCTAGGGCCCTTGTTAGGGCAGTTGCTAGGGCCATTGCTAGGGCCGTTGCTAGGGCCTTTGTTAGGGCCGTTGCTAGGGACGTTGCTAGGGCCGTTGCTAGGGCCGTTGCTAGGGCCCTTGTTAGGGCCGTTGATAGGGCCCTTGTTAGGGCCGATGCTAGGGCCCTTGTTAGGGCCGTTGCTAGGGCCCTTGTTAGGGCCGTTGCTAGGGCCCTTGTTAGGGCCGTTGCTAGGGCCCTTGTTAGGGCGGTTGCTAGGGCCCTTGTTAGGGCCGTTGCTAGGGCCCTTGTTAGGGCCGTTGCTAGGGCCCTTGTTAGGGCCGTTGCTAGGGCCCTTGTTAGGGCCGTTGCTAGGGCCCTTGTTAGGGCCGTTGCTAGGGCCCTTGTTAGGGCCGTTGCTAGGGCCGTTGCTAGGGCCGTTGTTAGGGCCGTTACTAGTGCCGTTGCTTGGGCCCTTGTTAGGGCCGTTGCTAGGGCCGTAGCTAGGGCCATTGCTAGGGCCGTTGCTAGGGCCGTTGCTAGGGCCCTTGTTAGGGCCGTTGCTAGGGCCCTTGTTAGGGCCGTTGCTAGGGCCCTTGTTAGGGCCGTTGCTAGGGCCCTTGTTAGGGCCGTTGCTAGGGTCTTTGTTAGGGCCGTTGCTAGGGCCGTTGCTAGGGCCGTTGCTAGGGCCTTTGTTAGGGCCGTTGCTAGGGCCGTTGCTAGGGCCGTTGCTAGGGCCGTTGCTAGGGCCGTTGTTAGGGCCGTTGCTAGGGCCGTTGCTAGGGCTGTTGTTAGGGCCGTTGCTAGGGCCGTTGCTAGGGACCTTGTTAGGGCAGTTGCTAGGGCCGTTGCTAGGGCCGTTGCTAGGGCCTTTGTTAGGGCCGTTGCTAGGGCCGTTGCTAGGGCCGTTGCTAGGGCCGTTGCTAGGGCCTTTGTTAGGGCCGTTGCTAGGGCCGTTTCTAGGGCCGTTTCTAGGGCCGTTGCTAGGGCCGTTGCTAGGGTTGTTCCTAGGGCCGTTTCAAGGGCCCTTGTTAGGGCCGTTGCTAGGGCCCTTGTTAGTGCCGTTGCTAGGGCCCTTGTTAGGACCGTTGCTAGGGCCGTTGCTAGGGCCGTTGCTAGGGCCGTTGCTAGGGCCGTTGCTAGGGCCCTTGTTAGGGCCGTTGCTAGGGCCCCTGTTAGGGCCGTTGCTAGGGCCCTTGTTAGGGCCGTTTCTAGGGCCGTTGCTAGGGCCGTTGCTAGGGTTGTTCCTAGGGCCGTTTCAAGGGCCGTTGTTAGGGCCGTTGCTAGGGCCGTTGTTAGGGCCGTTGCTAGGGCCGTTGCTAGGGCCGTTGTTCGGGCCGTTGCTAGGGCCGTTTCTAGGGCCCTTGTTAGGGCCGTTGCTAGGGCCGTTGCTAGGGCCCTTGTTAGGGCCGTTGCTAGGGCCGTAGCAAGGGCCGTTGCTAGGGCCGTTGCTAGGGCCGTTTCTAGGGCCCTTGTTAGGGCCGTTGCTAGGACCGTTGCTAGGGCCCTTGTTAGGGCTGTTGCTAGGGCCGTTGCTAGGGCCGTAGCTAGGGCCGTTGCTAGGGCCGTTGCTAGGGCCCTTTTTATGGCCGTTGCTAGGGCCCTTGTTAGGGCCGTTGCTAGGGCCCTTTTTAGGGCCGTTGCTAGGGCCGTTGCTAGGGCCGTTGCTAGGGCCCTTGTTAGGGCCGTTGCTAGGGCCGTTGCTAGGGCCGTTGCTAGGGCCGTTGCTAGGGCCCTTGTTAGGGCCGTTGCTAGGGCCGTTGCTAGGGCCGTTGCTAGGGCCGTTGCTAGGGCCCTTGTTAGGGCCGTTGATAGGGCCCTTGTTAGGGCCGATGCTAGGGCCCTTGTTAGGGCCGTTGCTAGGGCCCTTGTTAGGGCCGTTGCTAGGGCCCTTGTTAGGGCCGTTGCTAGGGCCCTTGTTAGGGCCGTTGCTAGGGCCCTTATTAGGGCCGTTGCTAGGGCCCTTGTTAGGGCCGTTGCTAGGGCCGTAGCTAGGGCCGTTGCTAGGGCCGTTGCTAGGGCCCTTGTTAGGGCCGTTGCTAGGGCCCTTGTTAGGGCCGTTGCTAGGGCCCTTGTTAGGGCCGTTGCTAGGGCCCTTGTTAGGGCCGTTGCTAGGGCCCTTGTTAGGGCCGTTGCTAGGGCCGTTGCTAGGGCCGTTGCTAGGGCCGTTGCTAGGGCCGTTGCTAGGGCCCTTGTTAGGGCCGTTGCTAGGGCCCTTGTTAGGGCCGTTGCTAGGGCCCATGTTAGGGCCGTTGCTAGGGCCGTTGTTAGGGCCGTTTCTAGGGCCGTTGCTAGGGCCCTTGTTAGGGCCGTTATAGGGCCGTAGCTAGGGCCGTTGCTAGGGCCGTTGCTAGGGCCCTTGTTAGGGCCGTTGCTAGGGCCCTTGTTAGGGCCGTTGCTAGGGCCCTTGTTAGTGCCGTAGCTAGGGCCGTTGCTAGGGCCGTTGCTAGGGCCGTTGCTAGGGCCCTTGTTAGGGCCGTTGCTAGGGCCCTTGTAGGGCCGTTGCTAGGGCCCTTGTTAGGGCCGTTGCTAGGGACCTTGTTAGGGCCGTTGCTAGGGCCCTTGTTAGGGCCGTTGCTAGGGCCCTTGTTAGGGCCGTTGCTAGGGCCGTTGTTAGGGCCGTTGCTAGGGCCGTTGCTAGGGCTGTTGTTAGGGCCGTTGCTAGGGCCGTTGCTAGGGCCCTTGTTAGGGCAGTTGCTAGGGCCGTTGCTAGGGCCGTTGCTAGGGCCTTTGTTAGGGCCGTTGCTAGGGCCGTTGCTAGGGCCGTTGCTAGGGCCGTTGCTAGGGCCTTTGTTAGGGCCGTTGCTAGGGCCGTTTCTAGGGCCGTTTCTAGGGCCGTTGCTAGGGCCGTTGCTAGGGCCGTTGCTAGGGCCCTTGTTAGGGCCGTTATAGGGCCGTAGCTAGGGCCGTTGCTAGGGCCGTTGCTAGGGCCCTTGTTAGGGCCGTTGCTAGGGCCCTTGTTAGGGCCGTTGCTAGGGCCCTTGTTAGGGCCGTTGCTAGGGCCCTTGTTAGGGCCGTTGCTAGGGCCCTTGTTAGGGCCGTTGCTAGGGCCGTTGCTAGGGCCGTTGTTAGGGCCGTTACTAGTGCCGTTGCTTGGGCCCTTGTTAGGGCCGTTGCTAGGGCCGTAGCTAGGGCCGTTGCTAGGGCCGTTGCTAGGGCCGTTGCTAGGGCCCTTGTTAGGGCCGTTGCTAGGGCCCTTGTTAGGGCCGTTGCTAGGGCCCTTGTTAGGGCCGTTGCTAGGGCCCTTGTTAGGGCCGTTGCTAGGGCCCTTGTTAGGGCCGTTGCTAGGGCCGTTGTTAGGGCCGTTGCTAGGGCCGTTGCTAGGGCTGTTGTTAGGGCCGTTGCTAGGGCCGTTGCTAGGGCCCTTGTTAGGGCAGTTGCTAGGGCCGTTGCTAGGGCCGTTGCTAGGGCCTTTGTTAGGGCCGTTGCTAGGGCCGTTGCTATGGCCGTTGCTAGGGCCGTTGCTAGGGCCTTTGTTAGGGCCGTTGCTAGGGCCGTTTCTAGGGCCGTTTCAAGGGCCGTTGCTAGGGCCGTTGCTAGGGTTGTTCCTAGGGCCGTTTCAAGGGCCCTTGTTAGGGCCGTTTCTAGGGCCCTTTTTAGTGCCGTTGCTAGGGCCCTTGTTAGGACCGTTGCTAGGGCCGTTGCTAGGGCCGTTGCTAGGGCCGTTGCTAGGGCCGTTGCTAGGGCCCCTGTTAGGGCCGTTGCTAGGGCCCCTGTTAGGGCCGTTGCTAGGGCCCTTGTTAGGGCCGTTGCTAGGGCCGTTGCTAGGGCCGTTGCTAGGGTTGTTCCTAGGGCCCTTTCAAGGGCCGTTGTTAGGGCCGTTGCTAGGGCCGTTGTTAGGGCCGTTGCTAGGGCCGTTGCTAGGGCCGTTGTTCGGGCCGTTGCTAGGGCCGTTTCTAGGGCCCTTGTTAGGGCCGTTGCTAGGGCCGTTGCTACGGCCCTTGTTAGGGCCGTTGCTAGGGCCGTAGCAAGGGCCGTTGCTAGGGCCGTTGCTAGGGCCGTTTCTAGGGCCCTTGTTAGGGCCGTTGCTAGGACCGTTGCTAGGGCCCTTGTTAGGGCCGTTGCTAGGGCCGTTGCTAGGGCCGTTGCTAAGGCCCTTGTTAGGGCCGTTGCTAGGGCCCTTGTTAGGGCCGTTGCTAGGGCCCTTTTTAGGGCCGTTGCTAGGGCCGTTGCTAGGGCCGTACCTAGGGCCCTTGTTAGGGCCGTTGCTAGGGCCGTTGCTAGGGCCGTTGCTAGGGCCGTTGCTAGGGCCCTTGTTAGGGCCGTTGCTAGGGCCGTTGCTAGGGCCGTTGCTAGGGCCGTTGCTAGGGCCCTTGTTAGGGCCGTTGCTAGGGCCGTACCTAGGGCCGTTGCTAGGGCCGTTGCTAGGGCCCTTGTTAGGGCCGTTGATAGGGCCCTTGTTAGGGCCGTTGCTAGGGCCCTTGTTAGGGCCGTTGCTAGGGCCCTTGTTAGGGCCGTTGCTAGGGCCGTTGTTAGGGCCGTTGCTAGGGCCGTTGCTAGGGCCGTTGCTAGGGTTGTTCCTAGGGCCGTTTCAAAGGCCGTTGTTAGGGCCGTTGCTAGGGCCGTTGTTAGGGCCGTTGATAGGGCCGTTGCTAGGGCCATTGTTAGGGCCGTTGCTAGGGCCGTTGCTAGGGCCGTTTCAAAGGCCGTTGTTAGGGCCGTTGGTAGGGACCTTGTTAGGGCCGTTGCTAGGGCCGTTGCTAGGGCCGTTTCAAAGGCCGTAGTTAGGGCCGTTGCTAGGACCGTTGCTAGGGCCGTTGCTAGGGCCGTTGCTAGGGCCCTTGTTAGGGCCGTTGCTAGGGCCCTTGTTAGGGCCGTTGCTAGGGCCCATGTTAGTGCCGTTGCTAGGGCCCTTGTTAGGGCCGTTGCTAGGGCCCTTGTTAGGGCCGTTGCTAGGGCCCTTGTTAGGGCCGTTGCTAGGGCCCTTGTTAGGGCCGTTGCTAGGGCCCTTGTTAGGGCCGTTGCTAGGGCCGTTGCTAGGGCCGTTGTTAGGGCCGTTGCTAGGGCCGTTGTTAGGGCCGTTGGTAGGGCCTTTGGTAGGGCCGTTGCTAGGGCCGTTGCTAAGGCCGTTGCTAGGGCCGTTGCTAGGGCCCTTGTTAGGACCGTTGGTAGGGCCTTTGGTAGGGCCCTTGTTAGGGCCGTTGCTAGGGCCCTTGTTAGGTCCGTTGCTAGGGCCCTTGTTAGGGCCGTTGCTAGGGCCCTTGTTAGGGCCGTTGCTAGGGCCGTTGCTAGGGCCGTTGTTACGGCCGTTGTTAGGGCCGTTGGTAGGGCTGTTGCTAGGGCCGTTGTTAGGGCCGTTGTTAGGGCCGTTGCTAGGGCCGTTGCTAGGGCCGTTGCTAGGGCCGTTGTTAGGGCCGTTGCTAGGGCCGTTGCTAGGGCCGTTGTTAGGGCCGTTGTTAGGGCTCTTGCTAGGGCCGTTGCTAGGGCCGTTGCAAGGGCCGTTGTTAGGGCCGTTGCTAGGGCCCTTTTTAGGGCCGTTGCTAGGGCCGTTTCTAGGGCCGTTGCTAGGGCCGTTGTTAGGTCCGTTGCTAGGGCCGTTGCTAGGGCCGTTGCTAGGGCCCTTGTTAGGGCCGTTGCTAGGGCCGTTGCTAGGGCCGTTGCTAGGGCCGTTGCTAGGGACCTTGTTAGGGCCGTTGCAAGGGCCGTTGCTAGGGCCTTTGGTAAGGCCGTTGCTAGGGCCGTTGCTAGGGCCGTTGCTAGGGCCGTTGTTAGGGCCGTTGCTAGGGCCGTTGTTAAAGCCGTTGCTAGGGCCGTTGCTATGGCCGTGGTTAGGGCCGTTGTTTGGGCCGTTGCTAGGGCCGTTGCTAGGGCCGTTGCTAGGGTTGTTCCTAGGGCCGTTTCAAGGGCCGTTGTTAGGGCCGTTGCTAGGGCCGTTGATAGGGCCGTGGTTAGGGCCCTTGTTAGGGCCGTTTCTAGGGCCGTTTCTAGGGCCGTTGCTAGGGCCGTTGATAGGGCCGTGGTTAGGGCTCTTGCTAGGGCCGTTGCTAGGGTTGTTGCTAGGGCCCTTTTTAGGGCCGTTGCTAGGGCCCTTGTTAGGGCCGTTGCTAGGGCCCTTGTTAGGGCCGTTTCTAGGGCCGTTTCTAGGGCCGTTGCTAGGGCCGTTGATAGGGCCGTGGTTAGGGCCCTTGTTAGGGCCGTTGCTAGGGCCGTTGCTAGGGCCGTTGCTAGGGCCGTTGCTAGGGCCTTTGCTAGGGCCGTTGCAAGGGCCGTTGTTAGGGCCGTTGCTAGAGCCCTTGTTAGGGCCGTTGCTAAGGCCGTTGCTAGGGCCGTTGCTAGGGCCCTTGTTAGGGCCGTTGCTAGGTCCGTTGTTAGGGCCGTTGCTAGGGCCATTGCTAGGGCCGTTGTTAGGGTCGTTGTTAGGGCCCTTGTTTAGGCCGTTGCTAGGGCCCTTGTTAGGGCCGTTGCTAGGGCCGTTGCTAGGGCCGTTTCAAAGGCCGTTGTTAGGGCCGTTGCTAGGGCCCTTGTTAGGGCCGTTGCTAGGGCCGTTGCTAGGGCCGTTGCTAGGGCCGTTGCTAGGGTTTTTCCTAGGGCCGTTTCAAGGGCCGTTGTTAGGGCCGTTGCTAGGGCCCTTGTTAGGGCCGTTGCTAGGGCCGTTGCTAGGGCCGTTGCTAGGGCCGTTGCTAGGGCCGTTGTTAGGGCCGTTGCTAGGGCCGTTGCTAGGGCCCTTGTTAGGGCCGTGGCTAGGGCCATTGCTAGGGCCGTTGCTAGGGCCGTTGCTAGGGCCGTTGCTATGGCCCTTGTTAGGGCCGTTGCTAGGGCCCTTGTTTAGGCCGTTGCTAGGGCCCTTGTTAGGGCCGTTGCTAGGGCTGTAGCTAGGGCCGTTTCTAGGGCCGTTGCTAGGGCCGTTGCTAGGGCCCTGTTTAGGGCCGTTGCTAGGGCCCTTGTTAGGGCCGTTGCTAGGGCCCTTGTTAGGGCCGTTGCTAGGGCCCTTGTTAGGGCCGTCGCTAGGGCCATTCCTAGGGCCGTTGCTAAGGCTGTTGTTAGGGTCGTTGTTAGGGCCGTTGCTAGGGCCGTTGCGAGGGCCGTTGTTAGGGTCGTTGTTAGGGCCCTTGTTTAGGCCGTTGCTAGGGCCCTTGTTAGGGCCGTTGCTAGGGCCGTTGCTAGGGCCGTTTCAAAGGCCGTTGTTAGGGCCGTTGCTAGGGCCCTTGTTAGGGCCGTTGCTAGGGCCGTTGCTAGGGCCGTTGCTAGGGTTTTTCCTAGGGCCGTTTCAAGGGCCGTTGTTAGGGCCGTTGCTAGGGCCCTTGTTAGGGCCGTTGCTAGAGCCGTTGCTAGGGCCGTTGCTAGGGCCGTTGCTAGGGCCGTTGCAAGGGCCGTTGCTAGGGCCTTTGGTAGGGCCGTTGCTAGGGCCCTTGTTAGTGCCGTTGCTAGGGCTGTTGCTAAGGCCGTTGCTAGGGTCGTTGCTAGGGACATTGTTAGGGCCGTTGCAAGGGCCGTTGCTAGGGCCGTTGCTAGGGCCGTTGCTAGGGCCGTTGCTAGGGCCCTTGTTAGGGCCGTTGCTAGGGCCGTTGCTAGGGCCGTTGCTAGGGCCGTTGCTAGGGCCCTTGTTAGGGCCGTTGCTAGGGCTGTTGGTAAGGCCGTTGCTAGGGTGGTTGCTAGGGACCTTGTTAGGGCCGTTGCAAGGGCCGTTGCTAGGGCCTTTGGTAGGGCCGTTGCTAGGGCCGTTGCTATGGCCGTGGTTAGGGCCGTTGTTTGGGCCGTTGCTAGGGCCGTTGCTAGGGCCGTTGCTAGGGCCGTTACTAGGGCCGTTGCTAGGGCCGTGGTTAGGGCCCTTGTTAGGGCCGTTGCTAGGGCCGTTGCTAGGGCCGTTGCTAGGGCTGTTGTTAGGGCCGTTGCTAGGGCCGTTGCTAGGGCCGTTGTTAGGGCCGTTGTTAGGTCTGTTGATAGGGCCGTTTCTAGGGCCGTTGCTAGGGCCGTTTCAAAGGCCGTTGTTAGGGCCGTTGCTAGGGCCCTTGTTAGGGCCGTTGCTAGGGCCGTTGCTAGGGCCGTTGCTAGGGTTGTTCCTAGGGCTGTTTCAAGGGCCGCTCTTAGGGCCGTTGCTAGGGCCCTTGTTAGGGCCGTTGCTAGGGCCGTTTCTAGGGCCGTTGATAGGGCCGTTGTTAGGGCCGTTGCTAGGGCCGTTTCTAGGACCCTTGTTAGGGCCGTTGCTAGGGCCGTTGCTAGGGCCGTTGCTAGGGCCGTTGCTATGGCCGTTGCTAGGGCCGTTGCTAGGGCCGTAGCTAGGGCCGTTGCTAGGGCCGTTGCTAGGGCCCTTGTTAGGGCCGTTGCTAGGGCCCTTGTTAGGGCCGTTGCTAGGGCCCTTGTTAGGGCCGTTGCTAGGGACCTTGTTAGGGCCGTTGCTAGGGTGTTGCTAGGGGCGTTGTTACGGCCGTTGTTAGGGCCCTTGTTAGGGCCGTTGGTAGGGCCGTTGGTAGGGCCGTTGCTAGGGCCGTTGCTAGGGCCATTGCTAGGGCCGTTGTTAGGGCCCTTGTTTAGGCCGTTGCTAGGGCCCTTGTTAGGGCCGTTGCTAGGGCCCTTGTTAGGGCCGTTGCTAGGGCCATTGCTAGGGCCGTTGTTAGGGCCGTTGCTAGGGGGCCGTTGCTAGGGCCGTTGGTAGGGCCGTTGCTAGGGCCGTTGCTAGGGCCCTTGTTAGGGCCGTTGCTAGGGCCCTTGTTAGGGCCGTTGCTAGGGCCCTTGTTAGGGCCGTTGCTAGGGCCGTTGCTAGGGCCGTTGTTACGGCCGTTGTTAGGGCCACTGTTAAGGCCGTTGCTAGGGCCGTTGCTAGGGCCGTTGTTAGGGCAGTTGTTAGGGCCGTTGGTAGGGCTGTTTCTAGGGCCGTTGTTAGGGCCGTTGCTAGGGCCGTTGCTAGGGCCCTTGTTAGGGCCATTGCTAGGGCCGTTGCTAGGGCCGTTTCAAAGGCCGTTGTTAGGGCCGTTGCTAGGGCCCTTGTTAGGGCCGTTGCTAGGGCCGTTGCTAGGGCCGTTGCTAGGGCCGTTGCTAGGGCCGTTGCTAGGGCCGTTGTTAGGGCCGTTGTTAGGGCCGTTGGTAGGGCCGTTGCTAGGGCTGTTGTTAGGGCCGTTGCTAGGGCCGTTGCTAGGGCCGTTGTTAGGGCCGTTGTTAGGTCTGTTGATAGGGCCGTTTCTAGGGCCGTTGCTAGGGCCGTTTCAAAGGCCGTTGTTAGGGCCGTTGCTAGGGCCCTTGTTAGGGCCGTTGCTAGGGCCGTTGCTAGGGCCGTTGCTAGGGTTGTTCCTAGGGCTGTTTCAAGGGCCGCTCTTAGGGCCGTTGCTAGGGCCCTTGTTAGGGCCGTTGCTAGGGCCGTTTCTAGGGCCGTTGATAGGGCCGTTGTTAGGGCCGTTGCTAGGGCCGTTTCTAGGACCCTTGTTAGGGCCGTTGCTAGGGCCGTTGCTAGGGCCGTTGCTAGGGCCGTTGCTATGGCCGTTGCTAGGGCCGTTGCTAGGGCCGTAGCTAGGGCCGTTGCTAGGGCCGTTGCTAGGGCCCTTGTTAGGGCCGTTGCTAGGGCCCTTGTTAGGGCCGTTGCTAGGGCCCTTGTTAGGGCCGTTGCTAGGGACCTTGTTAGGGCCGTTGCTAGGGTGTTGCTAGGGGCGTTGTTACGGCCGTTGTTAGGGCCCTTGTTAGGGCCGTTGGTAGGGCCGTTGGTAGGGCCGTTGCTAGGGCCGTTGCTAGGGCCATTGCTAGGGCCGTTGTTAGGGCCCTTGTTTAGGCCGTTGCTAGGGCCCTTGTTAGGGCCGTTGCTAGGGCCGTTGCTAGGGCCGTTGCTAGGGCCCTTGTTAGGGCCGTTGCTAGGGCCCTTGTTAGGGCCGTTGCTAGGGCCATTGCTAGGGCCGTTGTTAGGGCCGTTGCTAGGGGGCCGTTGCTAGGGCCGTTGGTAGGGCCGTTGCTAGGGCCGTTGCTAGGGCCCTTGTTAGGGCCGTTGCTAGGGCCCTTGTTAGGGCCGTTGCTAGGGCCCTTGTTAGGGCCGTTGCTAGGGCCGTTGCTAGGGCCGTTGTTACGGCCGTTGTTAGGGCCACTGTTAAGGCCGTTGCTAGGGCCGTTGCTAGGGCCGTTGTTAGGGCAGTTGTTAGGGCCGTTGGTAGGGCTGTTTCTAGGGCCGTTGTTAGGGCCGTTGCTAGGGCCGTTGCTAGGGCCCTTGTTAGGGCCATTGCTAGGGCCGTTGCTAGGGCCGTTTCAAAGGCCGTTGTTAGGGCCGTTGCTAGGGCCCTTGTTAGGGCCGTTGCTAGGGCCGTTGCTAGGGCCGTTGCTAGGGCCGTTGCTAGGGCCGTTGCTAGGGCCGTTGTTAGGGCCGTTGTTAGGGCCGTTGGTAGGGCCGTTGCTAGGGCCGTTGTTAGGGCCGTTGCTAGGGTCGTTGCTAGGGCCGTTGCTAGGGCCCTTGTTAGGGCCGTTGCTAGGGCCCATGTTAGGGCCGTTGCTAGGGCCCTTGTTAGGGCCGTTGCTAGGGCCGTTGCTAGGGCCCTTGTTAGGGCCATTGCTAGGGCCGTTGCTAGGGCCGTTTCAAAGGCCGTTGTTAGGGCCGTTGCTAGGGCCCTTGTTAGGGCCGTTGCTAGGGCCGTTGCTAGGGCCGTTTGAAAGGCCGTAGTTAGGGCCGTTGCTAGGGCCGTTGCTAGGGCCGTTGCTAGGGCCGTTGCTAGGGCCGTTGCTAGTGCCGTTGATAGGGCCGTTGTTAGGGCCGTTGGTAGGGCCGTTGCTAGGGCCGTTGTTAGGGCCGTTGCTAGGGTCGTTGCTAGGGCCGTTGCTAGGGCCCTTGTTAGGGCCGTTGCTAGGGCCCATGTTAGGGCCGTTGCTAGGGCCGTTGCTAGGGCCGTTGTTAGGGCAGTTGTTAGGGCCGTTGGTAGGGCTGTTGCTAGGGCCGTTGTTAGGGCCGTTGCTAGGGCCGTTGCTAGGGCCCTTGTTAGGGCCATTGCTAGGGCCGTTGCTAGGGCCGTTTCAAAGGCCGTTGTTAGGGCCGTTGCTAGGGCCGTTGCTAGGGCCTTTGCTAGGGCCGTTGCTAGGGCCGTTGCTAGGGCCCTTGTTAGGGCCGTTGCTAGGGCCATTGTTAGGGCAGTTGCTAGGGCCCTTGTTAGGGCCGTTGCTAGGGCCGTTGCTAGGGCCGTTGCTAGGGCCGTTGTTAGGGCCATTGTTAGGGCCGTTGCTAGGGCCGTTGCTAGGGCCGTTGTTAGGGCAGTTGTTAGGGCCGTTGGTAGGGCTGTTGCTAGGGCCGTTGTTAGGGCCGTTGCTAGGGCCGTTGCTAGGGCCCTTGTTAGGGCCGTTGCTAGGGCCGTTGCTAGGGCCGTTTCAAAGGCCGTTGTTAGGGCCGTTGCTAGGGCCCTTTTTAGGGCCGTTGCTAGGGCCGTTGTTAGGGCCGTTGCTAGGGCCGTTGCTAGGGCCGTTGCTAGGGCCGTTGCTAGGGCCGTGGTTAGGGCCGTTGTTAGGGCCGTTGCTAGGGCCGTTGCTAGGGCCGTTGCTAGGGCCGTTGTTAGGGCCGTTGCTAGGGCCGTTGCTAGGGCCGTTGTTAGGGCCGTTGTTAGGGCTCTTGCTAGGGCCGTTGCTAGGGCCGTTGCAAGGGCCGTTGTTAGGGCCGTTGCTAGGGCCCTTTTTAGGGCCGTTGCTAGGGCCGTTGTTAGGGCCGTTGCTAGGGCCGTTGTTAGGTCCGTTGCTAGGGCCGTTGCTAGGGCCGTTGCTAGGGCCCTTGTTAGGGCCGTTGCTAGGGCCGTTGCTAGGGCCGTTGCTAGGGCCGTTGCTAGGGAACTTGTTAGGGCCGTTGCAAGGGCCGTTGCTAGGGCCTTTGTTAAGGCCGTTGCTAGGGCCGTTGCTAGGGCCGTTGCTAGGGCCGTTGTTAGGGCCTTTGCTAGGGCCGTTGTTAAAGCCGTTGCTAGGGCCGTTGCTATGGCCGTGGTTAGGGCCGTTGTTTGGGCCGTTGCTAGGGCCGTTGCTAGGGCCTTTGTTAGGGCCGTTGCTAGGGCCGTTGCTAGGGCCGTTGCTAGGGCCGTTGTTAGGGCTGTTGCTAGGGCCGTTGCTAGGGCCGTTGCAAGGGCCGTTGTTAGGGCCGTTGCTAGGGCCCTTTTTAGGGCCGTTGCTAGGGCCGTTTCTAGGGCCGTTGCTAGGGCCGTTGTTAGGTCCGTTGCTAGGGCCGTTGCTAGGGCCGTTGCTAGGGCCCTTGTTAGGGCCGTTGCTAGGGCCGTTGCTAGGGCCGTTGTTAGGGCCCTTGTTAGGGCTGTTGCTAGTGCCATAGCTAGGGCCGTTGCTAGGGCCGTTGCTAGGGCCGTTTCTAGGGCCCTTGTTAGGGCCGTTGCTAGGGCCCTTGTTAGGGCCTTTGCTAGGGCCCTTGTTAGGGCCGTTTCTAGGGCCGTTGCTAGGGCCGTTGCTAGGGCCCTTTTTAGGGCCGTTGCTAGGGCCGTTGTTAGGGCCGTTGCTAGGGCCGTTGCTAGGGCCGTTTCTAGGGCCGTTTCTAGGGCCGTTGCTAGGGCCGTTGATAGGGCCGTGGTTAGGGCCCTTGTTAGGGCCGTTGCTAGGGCCGTTGCTAGGGCCGTTGCTAGGGCCTTTGCTAGGGCCGTTGCAAGGGCCGTTGTTAGGGCCGTTGCTAGAGCCCTTGTTAGGGCCGTTGCTAAGGCCGTTGCTAGGGCCGTTGCTAGGGCCCTTGTTAGGGCCGTTGCTAGGTCCGTTGTTAGGGCCGTTGCTAAAGCTGTTGCTAGGGCCGTTGCTAGGGCCGTTGCAAGGGTCGTTGTTAGGGCCGTTGTTTGGGCCCTTGTTAGGGCCGTTGCTAGGGCTGTTGTTAGGGCCGTTGCTAGGGCCCTTGTTTGGGCCGTTGCTAGGGCCCTTGTTTGGGCCTTTGCTAGGGCCGTTGCTAGGGCCGTTGCTAGGGCCCTTGTTAGGGCCGTTGCTAGGGCCGTTGCTAGGGCCGTTGCTAGGGCCGTTGCTAGGGCCCTTGTTAGGTCCGTTGCTAGGGCCCTTGTTAGGGCCGTTGCTAGGGCCGTTGCTAGGGCTCTTGCTAGGGCCGTTGCTACGGCCCTTGTTAGGTCTGTTGCTAGGGCCCTTGTTAGGGCCGTTGCTAGGGCCGTTGCTAGGGCCGTTGTTAGGGCCGTTGTTAGGGCCCTTGTTTGGGCCGTTGCTAGGGCCCTTGTTTGGGCCGTTGCTAGGGCCCTTGTTAGGGCCGTTGCTAGGGCCGTTGCTAGGGCCGTTGCTAGGGCCGTTGTTAGGGCCCTTGTTTGGGCCGTTGCTAGGGCTGTTGCTAGGGCCGTTGCTAGGGCCGTTGCTAGGGCCGTTGTTAGGGCCGTTGCTAGGGCCGTTGCTAGGGCCGTTGCTAGGGCCGTGGTTAGGGCCCTTGTTAGGGCCGTTGCTAGGGCCGTTGCTAGGGCCGTTGCTAGGGCCGTTGCTAGGGCCGATGGTAGGGCCGATGTTAGGGCCCTTGGGGGTTCAAGGTTAAGGGGTTAAGGTTAGGGTTAGGGTTAGGGTAAGGGTTAGGGGTTAGGGTTAGTGTTATGGTTATTGTTAGGTTTAGGGTTTAGGGTTTAGTGTTTAGGGTTTAAGGTTTAGGGTTTAGGATTGTTTAAGATTTAGGGTGGTTTAGGTTAAGGGTTTAGGGTTTAGACTTTAGGATTGTTTAAGGTTTAGGGTTGTTTAGGGTATAGTGTTTAGGGTTAAAACTTTAGGGTTGTTTAGGCTTTAGTGTTTAGGGTTTAGGGTTGTTTAAGTTTTAGTGTTTAAGGTTTAGGTTTTAGGGTTGTTTTGGGTTTAGTGTTTAGTGTTCTTTAGGGCATAGTATTAATGGTTTAGGGTTTAGGGTTATTTAGGGTTTAGTGTTTAAGGTTTAAGGTATAGGGTTGTTTAGGGTTTAGTGTTTAGGGTTGTTTATGGTTTAGTGATTAGGGTTGTTTAGGGTTGTTTAGAGGTTAGTGTTTAGGGTTATTCAGGGTTTATGATTTAGGGTTGTTCAGGGTTTAGGATTTATGGTTGTTCAGGGTTTAGGATTTAGGGATTAAGGTTAAGGGGTTAGGGTTAGGGTTAGGGTTAGGGTTAGGGTTAGCATTATGGTTAGAGTTAGGGTTAGAGTTAGGGTTATGGGGATATGTTAGGCTTAAGGTTAGGGTTAGGGTTATGGGGTTAAGGTTAGGGTTGGGGTTAGGTTAGGTTTAGGTTTAGGGTTAGGGTTAGGGTTATGGTTATTCTTAGATTTATCGTTAAAAATTTAGGGTTTATGGTTTAAGGTTTAGGGTTTAGGATTGTTTAAGTTTTAGGGTGGTTTAGGTTTAGGGTATAGGGTTTAGCGTTTAAGATTGTTTAATGGTTAGGGTTGTTTAGGTTTTAGCGTTTAGAGTTGTTTAGGGTTTTTTAGGGTTGTTTATAATTTAGTGTTTAGGGTTGTTCAGGATTTATGATTTAGGATATTTTAAGGTTTAGGGTTTAAGGTTGTATAGTGTTTTAGGGTTTAGGGTATAATGTTTAGGGTTAAGGGTTTAGGGTTGTTCAGGGTATAGCGTTAATGGTTTTAGGGTTTAGGCTTGTTTAGGGTTTAGTGTTTAGGGTTTAGGGTTTAGGGTTTTTTAGCGTTTAGTGTTTATAGTTTAGGGTTTAGGGTGCTTTTGGTATTAGTGTTTAGGGTTTTTCGGGGTTTAGGGTTTAGGATTTAGGGTGTTAGGGTTAGTATTAGGGTTAGGTTTAGGGTTAAGGTGAGGGTTAGGGTGAGGGTTAAGGTTAGGGTTAGGGTTAAGGTTAGTGTTAGTGTTAGGGTAAGGGTTAGGGTTAGGGATAGGGTTAGGGTTAGGGTTAGGGTTAGGGTTAGGGTTAGGATTAGGTTTAGGGTTAGGGTTAGGGTTAGGGTTAGGGTTAGGGTTAGGGTTAGGGTTAGGATTAGGGTTAGGGTTAGGGTTAGGGTAAGGGTTAGGGGTTAGGGTTAGGGTGATGGTTATTGTTAGGTTTAGGGTTTAGGGTTTAGTGTTTAGGGTTTAAGGTTTAGGGTTTAGGATTGTTTAAGATTTAGGGTGGTATAGGTTAAGGTTTTAGGGTTTAGAGTTTAGGATTGTTTAAGTTTTAGGGTTTTTTAGGGTATAGTGTTTAGGGTTAAAAGTTTAGGGTTGTTTAGGGTTTATTGTTTAGGGTTTAGGGTTTTTTAAGGTTTAGTGTTCAAGGTTTAGGTTTTAGGCTTGTTTTGGGTTTAGGGTTTAGTGTTGTTTAGGGTATAGTGTTAATGGTTTAGGGTTTAGGGTTATTTAGGGTTTAGTGTTTACAGTTTAGGGTATAGGGTTGTTTAGGGTTTAGTGTTTAGGGTTGTTTATGGTTTAGTGATTAGGGTTGTTTAGGGTTGTTTAGAGGTTAGTGTTTAGGGTTATTCAGGGTTTATGATTTAGGGTTGTTCAGGGTTTAGGATTTTTGGTTGTTCAGGGTTTAGGATTTAGGGATTAAGGTTAAGGGGTTAGGGTTAGGGTTAGGGTTAGGGTTAGGGTTAGCATTAGGGTTAGAGTTAGGGTTAGAGTTAGGGTTATGGGTTTATGTAAGGCTTAAGGTTAGGGTTAGGGTTATGGGGTTAAGGTTAGGGTTGGGGTTAGGGTTAGGTTTAGGTTTAGGGTTAGGGTTAGGGTTATGGTTATTCTTAGATTTATGGTTTAAAATTTAGGGTTTATGGTTTAAGGTTTAGGGTTAAGGATTGTTTAAGTTTTAGGGTGGTTTAGGTTTTAGCGTTTAGAGTTGTTTAGGGTTTTTTAGGGTTGTTTATGATTTAGTGTTTAGGGTTGTTCAGGATTTATGATTTAGGATATTTTAAGGTTTAGGGTTTAAAGTTGTATAGTGTTTTAGGGTTTAGGGTATAATGTTTAGGGTTAAGGGTTTAGGGTGCTTTTGGAATTAGTGTTTAGGGTTTTTCGAAGTTTACGGTTTAGGATTTAGGGTGTTAGGGTTAGTGTTAGAGTTAGGTTTAGGGTTAAGGTGAGGGTTAGGGTGAGGGTTAAGGTTAGGGTTAGGGTTAAGGTTAGTGTTAGTGTTAGGGTAAGGGTTAGGGTTAGGGATAGGGTTAGGGTTAGGGTTAGGGTTAGGGTTAAGGTTAGGGTTAGGGTTAGGGTTAGGGTTAGGGTTAGGATTAGGGTTAGGGTTAGGGTTAGGGTAAGGGTTAGGGGTTAGGGTTAGGGTTATGGTTATTGTTAGGTTTAGGGTTTAGGGTTTAGTGTTTAGGGTTTAAGGTTTAGGGTTTAGGAGTGTTTAAGATTTAGGGTGGTTTAGGTTAAGGGTTTAGGGTTTAGACTTTAAGGTTGTTTAAGGTTTAGGGTTGTTTAGGGTATAGTGTTTAGGGTTAAAAGTTTAGGGTTGTTTAGGCTTTAGTGTTTAGGGTTTAGGGTTGTTTAAGTTTTAGTGTTTAAGGTTTAGGTTTTAGGGTTGTTTTGGGTTAATGTTTAGTGTTGTTTAGGGTATAGTGTTAATGGTTTAGGGTTTAGGGTTATTTAGGGTTTAGTGTTTAAGGTTTAGGGTATAGGGTTCTTTAGGTTTTAGTGTTTAGGGTTGTTTATGGTTTAGTGATTAGGGTTGTTTAGGGTTGTTTAGAGGTTAGTGTTTAGAGTTATTCAGGATTTATGATTTAGGGTTGTTCAGAGTTTAGGATTTATGGTTGTTCAGGGTTTAGGATTTAGGGATTAAGGTTAAGGGGTTAGGGTTAGGTTTAGGGTTAGGGTTAGGGTTAGGGTTAGGGTTAGGGTTAGGGTTAAGGTTAGGGTTAGGGTTAGGGTTATGGTTAGTGTTAGGATTAGGGTTAGGGTTATGGTCAGGGTAAGGTTTAGGGTTAGGGTTAGGGTTAGGTTTAGATTTAAGGTCAGGTTTAGGTTTATTGTTAGATTTAGGGTTTAGGGTTTAAGGTTTATGGTTTAGGATTGTTTAAGGTTTAGGGTGGATTAGGTTTAGGGTTTAGAGTTTAGTGTTATGGTTACGTTTAGTGTTAGGGTTAGGGTTAGGGTTAGGTTAGGTTTAGGGTTAGGGTAATGGTTAGAGTTAGGGTTAGGGTTAGGGTTAGGGTAAGGGTTAGGGGTTAGTGTTAAGGTTAGGGTTAGGGTTAGGGTTAGGGTTAGGGTTAAGGTTAGGGGTTAGGGTTAGTGTTAGGGTTAGGGTTATTATTAGGGCGTTAGGTTTACGTTTAGGATTAGTGCTAGGGTTAGAATTAGAAATAGGGTTAGTGTTAGGATTAGGGTCAGGGTTAGGTTTAGGGTTAGGGTTAGGGTTAGGGTTAGGGTTAGGGTTAGGGTCAGGGAGGGTTTAGGGTTAGGGTTATGGTTAGGGTTAGATTTAGGGTTAGGTTTATGTTTATTGTTAGATTTAGGATTTAGGGTCTAAGGTTTATGGTTTAGGATTGTTTAAGGTTTAGGGTTGATTATGTTTAGGGTTTAGAGTTTAGTGTTATGGTTACGGTTATGGTTAGGGTTAGGGTTAGGATTAGGGTTAAGGTTAGGGTTAGGATTAGGTTTAGAGTTAGGGTTAGGGTTAGCGTTAGGGTTAGGGTTAGAATTAGGGTTAGGATTAGGGTTAGGGTTAGGGTTAGGGTAAGGGTTAGGTGTTAGGGTTAGAGTTATGGTTATTTTTAGGTTTAGGGTTTAGGGTTTAGTGTTTAGGGTTTAAGGTTTAGGGTTTAGGATTGTTTAAGATTTAGGGTGGTTTAGGTTAAGGGTTTAGGGTTTAGACTTTAGGATTGTTTAAGGTTTAGGGTTGTTTAGGGTATAGTGTTTAGGGTTAAAAGTTTAGGGTTGTTTATGCTTTAGTGTTTAGGGTTTAGGTTTGTTTAAGTTTTAGTGTTTAAGGTTTAGGTTTTAGGGTTGTTTTGGGTTAATGTTTAGTGTTGTTTAGGGTATAGTGTTAATGGTTTAGGGTTTAGGGTTATTTAGGGTTTAGTGTTTTAAGTTTAGGGTATAGGGTTGTTTAGGGTTTAGTGTTTAGGGTTGTTTATGGTTTAGTGATTAGGGTTGTTTAGGGTTGTTTAGAGGTTAGTGTTTAGGGTTATTCAGGATTTATGATTTAGGGTTGTTCAGGGTTTAGGATTTATGGTTGTTCAAGGTTTAGGATTTAGGGATTAAGGTTAAGGGGTTAGGGTTAGGTTTAGGGTTAGGGTTAGGGTTAGGGTTAGGGTTAGGATTAGGGTTAGGGTTAAGGTTAGGGTTAGGGTTAGGGTTAGGGTTATGGTTAGTGTTAGGATTAGGGTTAGGGTTAGGGTTAGGGTAAGGTTTAGGGTTAGGGTTAGGGTTAGGGTTAGATTTAAGGTCAGGTTTAGGTTTATTGTTAGATTTAGGGTTTAGGGTTTAAGGTTTATGGTTTAGGATTGTTTAAGGTTTAGGGTGGATTAGGTTTACGGTTTAGAGTTTAGTGTTATGGTTATGGTTAGTGTTAGGGATAGGGTTAGGGTTAGGGTTAGTGTTAGGGTTAGGGTAATGGTTAGGGTTAGGGTTAGGGTTAGGGTTAGGGTTAGGGTTAGGGTTAGGGTTAGGGTTAGGGTTAGGGTTAGGGTTAGGGTTAGGGTTAGGGTTAGGGTTAGGGTTAGGGTTATTATTAGGGGGTTAGGTTTAAGTTTAGGATTAGTGTTAGGGTTAGAATTAGAAATAGGGTTAGTGTAAGGATTAGGGTCAGGGTTAGGTTTAGGGTTAGGGTTAGGGTTAGGGTTAGGTTTAGGGTTAGGGTCAGGGAGGGTTTAGGGTTAGGTTTAGGGTTAGGGTTAGATTTAGGGTTAGGTTTAGGTTTATTGTTAGATTTAGGATTTAGGGTCTAAGGTTTATGGTTTAGGATTGTTTAAGGTTTAGGGTGGATTAGGTTTAGGGTTTAGAGTTTAGTGTTATGGTTACGGTTAGGGTTAGGGTTACGGTTAGGGTTAGGATTAGGGTTAAGGTTAGGGTTAGGATTAGGTTTAGGGTTAGAGTTAGGGTTAGGGTTAGGGTTAGGGTTAGGATTAGGGTTAGGGTTAGGGTTAGGGTAAGGGTTAGGGGTTAGGGTTAGGGTTATGGTTATTGTTAGGTTTAGGGTTTAGGGTTTAGTGTTTAGGGTTTAAGGTTTAGGGTTTAGGATTGTTTAAGATTTAGAGTGGTTTAGGTTAAGGGTTTAGGGTTTAGAGTTTAGGATTGTTTAAGGTTTAGGGTTGTTTAGGGTATAGTGTTTAGGGTTAAAAGTTTAGGGTTATTTAGGGTTTAGTGTTTAGGGTTTAGGGTTGTTTAAGGTTTAGTGTTTAAGGTTTAGGTTTTAGGGTTGTTTTGGTTTTAGTGTTTAGTGTTGTTTATGGTATAGTGTTAATGGTTTAGGGTTTAGGGTTATTTAGTGTTTAGTGTTTAAAGTTTAGGGTATAGGGTTTTAGGGTTTAGTGTTTAGGGTTGTTTATGGTTTAGTGATTAGGGTTGTTTAGGGTTGTTTAGAGGTTAGTGTTTAGGGTTATTCAGGGTTTATGATTTAGGGTTGTTCAGGGTTTAGGATTTATGGTTGTTCAGGGTTTAGGATTTAGGGATTAAGGTTAAGGGGTTAGGGTTAGGGTTAGGGTTAGGGTTAGGGTTAGGGTTAGGGTTAGGGTTAGGGTTAGGGTTAGGGTTAGGGTTAGGATTAGGGTTAGAGTTAGGGTTAGGGTAAGGGTTAGGGGTTAGGGTAAGGGTTATGGTTCTGTTAGGTTTAGGGTTTAGGGTTTAGTGTTTAGGGTTTAAGGTTTAGGGTTGAGGATTGTTTAAGATTTAGGGTGGTTTAGGTTAAGGGTTTAGGGTTTAGACTTTAGGATTGTTTAAGTTTTAGGGTTGTTTAGGGTATAGTGTTTAGGGTTAAAAGTTTAGGTTTGTTTAGGATTTAGTGTTTAGGGTTTAGAATTGTTTAAGGTTTAGTGTTTAGGGTTTAGGTTTTAGGGGTTTTTTGGGTTTAGTGTTTAGTGTTGTTTAGGGTATAGTGTTAATGGTTTAGGGTTTAGGGTTATTTAGGGTTTAGTGTTTAAGGTTTAGGGTATAGGGTTGTTTAGGGTTTAGTGTTTAGGGTTGTTTATGGTTTAGTGATTAGGGTTCTTTAGGGTTGTTTAGAGGTTAGTGTTTAGGGTTATTCAGGGTTTATGATTTAGGGTTGTTCAGGGTTTAGGATTTATGGTTGTTCAGGGTTTAGGATTTAGGGATTAAGGTTAAGGCGTTAGGGTTATGGTTATGGTTAGGGTTAAGGTTAGCATTAGGGTTAGAGTTAGGGTTAGAGTTAGGGTTATGGGGTTATGTTAGGCTTAAGGTTAGGGTTAGGGTTATGGGTTTAAGGTTAGGGTTGGGGTTAGGGTTAGGTTTAGGTTTAGGGTTAGGGTTAGGGTTATGGTTATTCTTAGATTTATGGTTTAAAATTTGGGTTTATGGTTTAAGGTTTAGGGTTTAGGATTGTTTAAGTTTTAGGGTGGTTTACGTTTAGGGTATAGGGTTTAGAGTTTAAGATTGTTTAATGATTAGGGTTGTTTAGGTTTTAGCGTTTAGAGTTGTTTAGGGTTTTTTAGGGTTGTTTATGATTTAGTGTTTAGGGTTGTTCAGGATTTATGATTTAGGATATTTTAAGGTTTAGGGTTTAAGGTTGTATAATGTTTTAGGGTTTAGGGTATAATGTTTAGGGTTAAGGGTTTAGGGTGCTTTTGAAATTAGTGTTTAGGGTTTTTCGGGGTTTAGGGTTTAGGATTTAGGGTGTTAGGGTTAGTTTTAGGGTTAGGTTTAGGGTTAAGGTGAGGGTTAGGGTGAGGGTTAAGGTTAGGTTTAGGGTTAAGGTTAGTTTTAGTGTTAGGGTAAGGGTTAGGGTTAGGGATAGTGTTAGGGTTAGGGTTAGGGTTAGGGTTAAGGTTAGGGTTAGGGTTAGGGTTAGGGTTAAGGGTTAGGGTTAGGGTTAGTGTTAGGGGTTAGGGGTTAGTGTTAGTGTTAGTGTTAGGGTTAGGGTTAGGGTTAGGTTTAGTGTTAGGGTTATTATTAGGGGGTTACGTTTTAGTTTAGGATTAGTGTTAGGGTTAGAATTAGAAATAGGGTTAGTGTTAGGATTAGGGTCAGGGTTAGGTTTAGCGATATGGTTAGGGTTAGCGTTAAGGGTAGGGTTAGGGTTAGGGTTAGATTTAAAGTTTAGGGTTTAGTGTTAAATTAGGGATAGTGTGAGGTTTAGGGTTAGGTTTAGGGTTAGGGTTAGGGTTAGTGTTTGTGTTATGATTAGTGTTATTATTAGGGTTAGGGTTAGGGTCAGGTTTAGGTTTAGGGTTAGGGTTAGGGTTAGGGATAGATTTAGGGTTAGGTTTAGGTTTATTGTTAGATTTAGGGTTTAGGGTTTAAGGTTTAAGGTTTAGGATTGTTTAAGGTTTAGGGTAGATTAGGTTTAGGGTTTAGAGTTTAGTATTATGGTTACGGTTAGGGTTAGGGTTATTGTTAGAGTTAGGGTTAGGGTTTGGGTTAGGGTTAGGGTTAAGGTTAGGGTTAGTGTTAGGGTTAGGGTTATGGTTAGTGTTAGAATTAGGGTTAGGGTTAGGGTCAGGGTTAGGTTTAGGGTTAGGGATAGGGTTAGGGTTAGATTTAGGGTTAGGTTTAGATTTATTGTTAGATTTAGGGTTTAGGGTTTAAGGTTTATGGTTTAGGATTTTTTAAGGTTTAGGGTGGATTAGGTTTAGGGTTTAGAGTTTAGTGTTATGGTTACGGTTAGGGTTAGGGTTAGGGATGGGGTTACGGTTAGGGTTAGGTTTATGGTACTGGTTAGGGTTAGGGTTAGGATTAGGGTTAGGGTAAAAGTTAGGGCGTTAGTGTTAGGGTTTGGGTTAGGGTTAGGGTTAGGGTTAGGGTTAGGGTTAGGGTTAGGGTTAGGGGTTAGGGTTAGTGTTAGGGTTAGGGTTATTATTAGGGGGTTAGGTTTAAGTTTAGGATTAGTGTTAGGGTTAGAATTAGAAATAGGGTTAGTGTTAGGATTAGGGTCAGGGTTAGGTTTAGGGTTAGGGTTAGGGTTAGGGTTAGGGTTAGTGTCAGTGAGGGTTTAGGGTTAGGGTTAGGGTTAGGGTTAGATTTAGGGTTAGGTTTAGGTTTATTGTTAGATTTAGGATTTAGGGTCTAAGGTTTATGGTTTAGGATTGTTTAAGGTTTAGGGTGGATTAGGTTTAGGGTTTAGAGTTTAGTGTTATGATTACGGTTAGGGTTAGGGTTAGGGTTAGGGTTAGGATTAGGGTTAAGGTTGGGGTTAGGATTAGGTTTAGGGTTAGGTTTAGGGTTAGGGTTAGGGTTAGGGTTAGGGTTAGGGTTAGGGTTAGGATTAGGGCTAGGGTTAGGGTTAGGGTAAGGGTTAGGTGTTAGGGTTAGGGTTATGGTTATTGTTAGGTTTAGGGTTTAGGGTTTAGTGTTTAGGGTTTAAGGTTTAGGGTTTAGGATTTTTTAAGATTTAGGGTGGTTTAGGTTAAGGGTTTAGGGTTTAGAGTTTAGGATTGTTTAAGGTTTAGGGTTGTTTAGGGTATAGTGTTTAGGGTTAAAAGTTTAGGGTTGTTTAGGGTTTAGTGTTTAGGGTTTAGGGTTGTTTAAGGTTTATTGTTTAAGGTTTAGGTTTTAGGGTTGTTTGGGGTTTAGTGTTTAGTGTTGTTTAGGGTATAGTGTTAATGGTTTAGGGTTTAGGGTTATTTAGGGTTTAGTGTTTAAAGTTTAGGGTATAGGGTTGTTTAGGGTTTAGTGTTTAGGGTTGTTTATGGTTTAGTGATTAGGGTTGTTTAGGGTTGTTTAGAGGTTAGAGTTTAGGGTTATTCAGGGTTTATGATTTAGGGTTGTTCAGGGTTTAGGATTTATGGTTGTTCAGGGTTTAGGATTTAGGGATTAAGCTTAAGGGGTTAGGGTTTGGGTTAGGGTTAGGGTTAGGGTTAACATTAGGGTTAGAGTTAGGGTTAGAGTTAGGGTTATGGGGTTATGTTAGGCTTAAGGTTAGGGTTAGGGTTATGGGGTTAAGATTAGGGTTGGGGTTAGGGTTAGGTTTAGGTTTAGGGTTAGTGATAGGGTTATGGTTATTCTTAGATTTATGGTTTAAAATTTAGGGCTTATGGTTTAAGGTTTAGGGTTTAGGATGGTTTAAGTTTTAGGGTGGTTTAGGTTTTGGGTATAGAATTTAGCGTTTAAGATTGTTTAATGGTTAGGGTTGTTTAGGTTTTAGCGTTTAGAGTTGTTTAGGGTTTTTTAGGGTTGTTTATAATTTAGTGTTTAGGGTTGTTCAGTATTTATGATTTAAGATATTTTAAGGTTTAGGGTTTAAGTTTGTATAGTGTTTTAGGGTTTAGGGTATAATGTTTAGGGTTAAGGGTTTAGGATTGTTTAGGGTATAGTGTTAATGGTTTTAGGGTTTAGGCTTGTTTAGGGTTTAGTGTTTAGGGTTTAGGGTTTAGGGTTTCTTAGCGTTTAGTGTTTATAGTTTAGGGTTTAGGGTGCTTTTGGAATTAGTGTTTAGGGTTTTTCGGGGTTTAGGGTTTAGGATTTAGGGTGTTAGGGTTAGTGTTAGGGTTAGGTTTAAGGTTAAGGTGAGGGTTAATGTGAGGGTTAAGGTTAGGGTTAGGGTTAAGGTTAGTGTTAGTGTTAGGGTAAGGGTTAGGGTTAGGGATAGGTTTATGGTTAGGGTTAGGTTTAGGGTTAAGGTTAGGGTTAGGGTTAGGGTTAGGGTTAGGGGTTTGGGTTAGGGTTAGTGTTAGGGGTTAGGGGTTAGTGTTAGGGTTAGGGTTAGGGTTAGGGTTAGGTTTAGTGTTAGGGTTATTATTAGGGGGTTAGGTTTTAGTTTAGGATTAGTGTTAGGGTTAGAATTAGAAATAGGGTTAGTGTTAGGATTAGGGTCAGGGTTAGGTTTAGGGATATGGTTAGGGTTAGGGTTAAGGCTAGAGTTAGGGTTAGGGTTAGATTTAAAGTTTAGGGTTTAGTGTTAGGATTATGGATAGTGTAAGGTTTAGGGTTAGGTTTAGAGTTAGGGTTAGGTTTAGTGTTTGGGTTATGATTAGTGTTATTATTAGGGTTAGGGTTAGTGTCAGGTTTAGGTTTAGGGTTAGGGTTAGGGTTAGGGTTAGATTTAGGGTTAGGTTTAGGTTTATTGTTAGATTTAGGGTTTAGGGTTTAAGGTTTAAGGTTTAGGATTGTTTAAGGTTTAGGGTAGATTAGGTTTAGGGTTTAGACTTTAGTATTATGGTTACGGTTAGGGTTAGGGTTAGGGTTAGAGATAGGGTTAGGGTTAGGGTTAGGGTTAGGGTTAGGATTACGGTTAAGGTTAGGGTTAATATTAGGGTTAGGGTTAGGGTAAAATTTAGGGGGTTAGTGTTAGGGTTAAGGTTAGGGTTAGGGTTAGGGTTAGGTTAGGGTTAGGGTTAGGGTTAGGGTTAGGGTTAGGGGTTAGTGTTAGTGTTAGGGTTAGGGTTATTATTAGGGGGTTAGGTTTAAGTTTAGGAATAGTGTTAGGGTTAGAATTAGAAATAGGGTTAGTGTTAGGATTAGGGTCAGGATTAGGTTCAGGGTTAGGGTTAGGGTTAGGGTTAGGGTTAGGGTCAGGGAGGGTTTAGGTTTAGGATTAGGGTTAGGTTTAGATTTAGGGTTAGGTTTAGGTTTATTGTTAGATTTAGGATTTAGGGTCTAAAGTTTATGGTTTAGGATTGTTTAAGGTTTAGGGTGGATTAGGTTTAGGGTTTAGAGTTTAGTGTTATGGTTACGGTTAGGGTTAGGGTTAGGGTTAGGGTTAGGATTAGGGTTAAGTTTAGGGTTAGGATTAGGTTTAGGGTTAGGGTTAGGGTTAGGGTTAGGGTTAGGGTTAGGGTTAGGGTTAGGGTTAGGATTAGGGTTAGGGTTAGGGTTAGGGTAAGGGTTAGGGGTTAGGGTTAGGGTTATGGTTATTGTTAGGTTTATGGTTTAGGGTTTAGTGTTTAGGGTTTAAGGTTTAGGGTTTAGGATTGTTTAAGATTTAGGGTGGTTTAGGTTACGAGTTTAGGGTTTAGAGTTTAGGATTGTTTAAGGTTTAGGGTTGTTTAGGGTATAGTGTTTAGGGTTAAAAGTTTAGGGTTGTTTAGGGTTTAGTGTTTAGGGTTTAGGGTTGTTTAAGGTTTAGTGTTTAAGGTTTAGGTTTTAGGGTTGCTTTGGGTTTAGTGTTTAGTGTTGTTTAGGGTATAGTGTTAATGGTTTAGGGTTTAGGGTTATTTAGGGTTTAGTGTTTAAGGTTTAAGGTATAGGGTTGTTTAGGGTTTAGTGTTTAGGGTTGTTTATGGTTTAGTGATTAGGGTTGTTTAGGGTTGTTTAGAGGTTAGTGTTTAGGGTTATTCAGGGTTTATGATTTAGGGTTGTTCAGGGTTTAGGATTTATGGTTGTTCAGGGTTTAGGATTTAGGGATTAAGGTTAAGGGGTTAAGGTTAGGGTTAGGGTTAGGGTTAGGGTTAGGGTTAGCATTAGGGTTAGAGTTAGGGTTAGAGTTAAGGTTATGGGGTTATGTTAGGCTTAAGGTTAGGGTTAGGGTTATGGGGTTAAGGTTAGGGTTGGGGTTAGGGTTAGGTTTAGGTTTAGGGTTAGGGTTAGGGTTATGGTTATTCTTAGATTTATGGTTTAAAATTTAGGGTTTATGGTTTAAGGTTTAGGGTTTAGGATTGTTTAAGTTTTAGGGTGGTTTACGTTTAGGGTATAGGGTTTAGCGTTTAAGATTGTTTAATGTTTAGGGTTGTTTAGGTTTAGCGTTTAGAGTTGTTTAGGGTTTTTTAGGGTTGTTTATGATTTAGTGTTTAGGGTTGTTCAGGATTTATGATTTAGGATATTTTAAGGTTTAGGGTTTAAGGTTGTACAGTGTTTTAGGGTTTAGGGTATAATGTTTAGTGTTAAGGGTTTAGGGTTGTTTAGGGTATAGTGTTAATGGTTTTAGGGTTTAGGCTTGTTTAGGGTTTAGTGTTTAGGGTTTAGGGTTTAGGGTTTTTTAGCGTTTAGTGTTTATAGTTTAGGGTTTAGCGTGCTTTTGGAATTAGTGTTTAGGGTTTTTCGGGGTTTAGGGTTTAGGATTTAGGGAGTTAGGGTTAGTGTTAGGGTTAGGTTTAGGGTTAAGGTGAGGGTTAGGGTGAGGGTTAAGGTTAGGGTTAGGGTTAATGTTAGTGTTAGTGTTAGAATAAGGGTTAGGGTTAGGGATAGGTTTATGGTTAGGGTTAGGGTTAGGGTTAAGGTTAGGGTTAGGGTTAGGGTTAGGGTTAGGGGTTTGGGTTAGGGTTAGTGTTAGGGGTTAGGGGTTAGTGTTAGGGTTAGGGTTAGGGTTAGGGTTAGGGTTAGGTTTAGTGTTAGGGTTATTATTAGGGTGTTAGGTTTTAGTTTAGGATGAGTGTTAGGGTTAGAATTAGAAATAGGGTTAGTGTTAGGATTAGGGTCAGGGTTAGGTTTAGAAATATGGTTAGGGTTAGGGTTAAGGGTAGGGTTAAAGTTAGGGTTAGAATTAAAGTTTAGGGTTTAGTGTTAGGATTAGGGATAGTGTGAGGTTTAGGGTTAGGTTTAGGGTTAGGTTTAAGGTTAGTGTTTGGGTTATGATTAGTGTTAGGATTAGGATTAGGGTTAGGGTAAGGTTTATGTTTAGGGTTAGGGTTAGGGTTAGGGTTAGATTTAGGGTTAGGTTTAGGTTTATTGTTAGATTTAGGGTTTAGGGTTTAAGGTTTATGGTTTAGGATTGTTTAAGTTTAAGGGTGGATTAGGTTTAGGGTTTAGAGTTTATTATTATGGTTACGGTTATGGTTAGTGTTAGGGTTAGAGTTAGGGTTAGGGTTAGGGTTAGGGTTAGGGTTAAGGTTAGGGTTAGTGTTAGGGTTAGGGTTATGGTTAGTGTTAGGATTAGAGTTAGGGTTAGGGTCAGGGTTAGGTTTAGGGTTAGGGATAGGGTTAGGGTTAGATTTAGGGTTAGGTTTAGGTTTATTGTTAGATTTAGGGTTTAGGGTTTAAGGTTTATGGTTTAGGATTGTTTAAAGTTTAGGGTGGATAAGGTTTAGGGTTTAGAGTTTAGTGTTATGGTTAAGGTTAGGGTTAGAGTTAGGGATGGAGTTAGGTTTAGGGTTAGGGTTATGGTAAGGGTTAGGTTTAGGGTTAGGGTTAGAATTAGGGTAAAAGTTAGGGGGTTAGTGTTAGGGTTTGTGTTAGGGTTAGGGTTAGGGTTAGGGTTAGGTTAGGGTTAGGGTTAGGGTTAGGGTTAGGGTTAGGTTAGGGTTAGGGTTAGGTTTAGGGTTAGGTTTAAGGGTTAGGGTTAGTGAAAGGGTTAGGGTTATAATTAGGGGGTTAGGTTTAAGTTTATGATTAGTGTTAGGGTTAGAATTAGAAATAGGGTTAGTGTTAGGATTAGGGTCAGGGTTAGGTTTAGGGTTAGGGTTAGGGTTAGGGTCAGGCAGGGTTTAGGGTTAGGGTTAGGGTTAGGGTTAGATTTAGGGTTAGGTTTAGGTTTATTGTTAGATTTAGGATTTAGGGTCTAAGGTTTATGGTTTAGGATTGTTTAAGTTTTAGGGTGGATTAGGTTTAGGGTTTAGAGTTTAGTGTTATGGTTACGGTTAGGGTTAGGGTTAGGGTTAGGGTTAGGATTAGGGTTAAGGTTAGGGTTAGGATTAGGTTTAGGTTTAGGGTTAGGGTTAGGGTTAGGGTTATGGTTAGAGTTAGGATTAGGGTTAGGGTTAGGGTCAGGTTTAGGTTTAGGGTTAGGGTTAGGGTTAGGGTTAGATTTAGGGTTAGGTTTAGGTTTATTGTTAGATTTAGGGTTTAGGGTTTAAGGTTTATGGTTTAGGATTGTTTAAGGTTTAGGGTGGATTAGGTTTAGGGTTTAAAGTTTAGTATTATGGTTACGGTTAGGGTTAGGGTTAGGGTTAGAGTTAGGTTTAGGGTTATTGTTAGGGTTAGGGTTAGGGTTAAGGTTAGGGTTAGTGTTAGGGTTAGGGTTATGGTTAGTGTTAGGATTAGGGTTAGGGTTAGGGTCAGGGTTAGGTTTAGGGTTAGGGATAGGGTTAGGGTTAGATTTAGGGTTAGGTTTAGGTTTATTGTTAGATTTAGGGTTTAGGGTTTAAGGTTTATGGTTTATGATTGTTTAAGGTTTAGGGTAGATTAGGTTTAGGGTTTAGAGTTTAGTGTTATGGTTACGGTTAGGGTTAGGGTTAGGGATTGGGTTAGGGTTAGGGTTAGGGTTATGGTAAGTGTTAGGGTTAGGGTTAGGGTTAGGGTAAAAGTTAGGGGGTTAGTGTTACGGTTTGGGTTAGGGTTAGGGTTAGGGTTAGGGTTAGGTTAGGGTTAGGGTTAGGGTTAGGGTTAGGGGTTAGGGTTAGGGTTAGGGTTAGGGTTAGAATTAGGGTCAGGGAGGGTTTAGGGTTAGGGTTAGATTTAGGGTTAGGTTTAGGTTTAATGTTAGATTTAGGGTTTAGGGTCTACGGTTTATGGTTTAGGATTGTTTAAAATTTAGGGTGGATTAGGTTTAGGGTTTAGAGTTTAGTGTTATGGTTACGGATAGGGTTAGGGTTAGGGTTAGGGTTAGGATTAGGGTTAAGATAGGGGTAGGGTTAGGTTTAGGGTTAGGGTTAGGGTTAGGGTTAGGGTTAGGGTTACGGTTAGGGTTAGGGTTAGGTTTAGGGTTAGGGTTAGGGTTAGGGTTAGGGTAAGGTTTAGGGGTTAGGGTTAGGGTTAGGGTTAAGGTTAGGTTTAGGGTTAAGGTTAGGTTTAGGGTTAGGGTTAGGGTTAGGGTTAGGGTTAGGGTTAGGGTTAGGGTTAGGGTAAGTTTAGGGTTAGGGTTAGGGTTAGGGTTAGGGGTTAGGGTTAGTGTTAGTGTTAGGGGTTAGGGGTTAGGGTTAGGGTTAGGGTTAGGGTTAGGGTTAGGGTTTGGGTGAGGGTTAGGGTTAGGGTTATGAGGTTATGTTAGGCTTAAGGTTAGGGTTATGGTTATGGGGTTAAGTTAGGGTTGGGGTTAGGGTTAGGTTTAGGTTTAGGGTCAGGGTTAGGGTTATGGTTATTCTTAGATTTATGGTTTAAAATATAGGGTTTATGGTTTAAGGTTTAGGGTTTAGGATTGTTTAAGTTTTAGGGTGGTTTAGGTTTAGGGTATAGGGTTTAGCGTTTAAGATTGTTTAATGTTTAGGGTTGTTTAGGTTTTAGCGTTTAGAGTTGTTTAGGTTTTTTTAGGGTTGTTTATGATTTAGTGTTTAGGGTTGTTCAGGATTTATGATTTAGGATATTTTAAGGTTTAGGGTTTAAGGTTGTATAGTGTTTTAGGGTTTAGGCTATAATGTTTAGGGTTTAGAGTTTATGGTTGTTTAGGGTATAGTGTTAATGGTTTTAGGGTTTAGGCTTGTTTAGGGTTTAGTGTTTAGGGTTTACGGTTTAGGGTTTTTTAGCGTTTAGTGTTTAGAGTTTAGGGTTTAGGGTGCTTTTGGAATTAGTGTTTAGGGTTTTTCTGGGTTTAGGGTTTAGGATTTAGGGTGTTAGGTTTAGTGTTAGGGTTAGGTTTAGGGTTAAGGTGAGGGTTAGGGTGAGGGTTAAGGTTAGGGTTAGGGTTAAGGTTAGTGTTAGTGTTAGGGTAAGGGTTAGGGTTAGGGATAGGGTTAGGGTTAGGGTTAGGGTTAGGGTTAGGGTTAGGGTTAGGGTTAGTGTTAGGGTTAGGTTAGGGTTAGGGTTAGGGTTAGGGGTTAGGGTTAGTGTTAGTTTTAGGGGTTAGGGGTTAGGGTTAGGGTTAGGGTTATGGTTAGGGTTAGGGTTAGGGTTAGGTTTAGTGTTAGGGTTATTATTATGGGGTTAGGTTTAAGTTTAGGATTAGTGTTAGGGTTAGAATTAGAAATAGGTTTAGTGTTAGGATTATGGTCAGGGTTTGGTTTAGGGATAGGGTTAGGGTTATGGTTAAGAGTAGGGTTAGGGTTAGGGTTAGATTTAAAGTTTAGGGTTTAGTGTTAGGATTAGGGATAGTGTGAGATTTAGGGTTAGGGTTAGGTTTAGGGTTAGGGTTAGGGTTAGTGTTTGGGTTATGGTTAGTGTTAGGATTAGGGTTAGGGTTAGGGTCAGGGTTAGGTTTAGGGTTAGGGTTAGGGTTAGTGTTAGATTAAGGGTTAGGTTTAGGTTTATTGTTAGATTTAGGGTTTAGGGTTTAAGGTTTATGGTATAGAATTGTTTAAGGTTTAGGGTGGATTAGGTTTAGGGTTTAGAGTTAATATTATGGTTACGGTTAGGGTTAGGGTTAGGGTTAGGGTTAGGGTTAGGGTTAAGGTTAGGGTTAGATTAAGGGTTAGGTTTAGGTTTATTGTTAGATTTAGGGTTTAGGGTTTAAGGTTTATGGTTTAGAATTGTTTAAGGTTTAGAATGGATTAGGTTTAGGGTTTAGAGTTTAGTATTATGGTTACGGTTAGGGTTAGGGTTAGGGTTAGATTTAGGGATAGGTTTAGGGTTAGGGTTAGGTTTAGGGTTAGGGTCAGGGTTAGGTTTAGGGTTAGAGATAGGGTTAGGGTTAGATTTAGGGTTAGGTTTAGGTTTATTGTTAGATTTAGGGTTTAGGGTTTAAGGTTTATGGTATAGGATTGTTTAAGGTTTATGGTGGTTTAGGTTTAGGGTTTAGAGTTTAGTGTTATGGTTACGGTTAGGGTTAGGGTTAGGGATGGGGTTAGGGTTAGGGTTAGGGTTATGGTAAGGGTTAGGTTTAGGGTTAGGGTTAGGGTTAGGGTAAAAGATAGGGGGTTAGTGTTAGGGTTTGTGTTAGGGTTAGGGTTAGGTTTAGGGTTAGGTTAGGGTTAGGGTTAGGGGTTAGGGTTTGTGTTAGGGTTAGGGTTATTATTAGGGGGTTAGGTTTAAGTTTAGGATTAGTTTTGGGGTTAGAATTAGAAATAGGGTTAGTGTTAGAATTAGGGTCAGGGTTAGGTTTAGGGTTAGGGTTAGGGTTAGGGTTAGGGTTAGGGTCAGGGAGGGTTTAGGGTTAGGGTAGGGGTTAGGGTTAGATTTAGGGTTAGGTTTAGGTTTATTGTTAGATTTAGGATTTAGGGTCTAAGGTTTATGGTTTAGGATTGTTTTAGGTTTAGGGTGGATTAGGTTTAGGGTTTAGAGTTTAGTGTTATGGTTACGGTTAGGGTTAGGGTTAGGGTTAGGGTTAGGGTTAGGATTAGGGTTAAGGTTAGGGTTAGGATTAGGTTTAGGGTTAGAGTTAGGGTTAGGTTTAGGGTTAGGGTTAGGATTAGGGTTAGGGTTAGGGTTAGGGTAAGGGTTAGGGGTTAGGGTTAGGGTTATGGTTATTGTTAGGTTTAGGGTTCAGGGTTTAGTGTTTAGGGTTTAAGGTTTAGGGTTTATGATTGTTTAAGATTTAGGGTGGTTTAGGTTAAGGGTTTAGGGTTTAGAGTTTAGGATTGTTTAAGGTTTAGGGTTGTTTAGGGTATAGTGTTTAGGGTTAAAAGTTTAGGGTTGTTTAGGGTTTAGTGTTTAGGGTTTAGGGTTGTTTAAGGTTTAGTGTTTAAGGTTTAGGTTTTAGGATTGTTTTGGGTTTAGTGTTTAGTGTTGTTTAGGGTATAGTGTTAATGGTTTAGGGTTTAGGGTTATTTAGGGTTTAGTGTTTAAGGTTTAGGGTATAGTGTTGTTTAGGGTTTAGTGTTTAGGGTTGTTTATGGTTTAGTGATTAGGGTTGTTTAGGGTTGTTTAGAGGTTAGTGTTTAGGGTTATTCAGGGTTTATGATTTAGGGTTTTTCAGGGTTTAGGATTTATGGTTGTTCAGGGTTTAGGATTTAGGGATTAAGGTTAAGTGGTTAGGGTTAGGGTTAGGGTTAGGGTTAGCATTAGGGTTAGAGTTAGGGTTAGAGTTAGGTTTATGGGTTTATGTTAGGCTTAAGTTTAGGGTTAGGGTTATGGGGTTAAGGTTAGGGTTGGGGTTAGGGTTAGGTTTAGGTTTAGGTTTAGGGTTAGGGTTATGGTTATTCTTAGATTTATGGTTTAAAATTTAGGGTTTATGGTTTAAGGTTTAGGTTTTGGATTGTTTAAGTTTTAGGGTGGTTTAGGTTTAGGGTATAGGGTTTAGCGTTTAAGATTGATTAATGTTTAGGGTCGTTTAGGTTTTAGCGTTTAGAGTTGTTTAGGGTTTTTTAGGGTTGTTTATAATTTAGTGTTTAGGGTTGTTCAGGATTTATGATTTAGGATATTTTAAGGTATAGGGTTTAAGGTTGTATAGTGTTTTAGGGTTTAGGGTATAATGTTTAGGGTTAAGGGTTTAGGGTTGTTTAGGGTATAGTGTTAATGGTTTTAGGGTTTAGGCTTGTTTAGGGTTTAGTGTTTAGGGTTTAGGGTTTAGGGTTTAGGGTTTTTTAGCGTTTAGTGTTTATAGTTTAGGGTTTAGGGTGCTTTTGGAATTAGTGTTTAGGGTTTTTCGGGGTTTAGGGTTTAGGATTTAGGGTGTTAGGGTTAGTGTTAGGGTTAGGTTTAAGGTTAAGGTGAGGGTTAGGGTGAGGGTTAAGGTTAGGGTTAGGGTTAAGGTTAGTGTTAGTGTTAGAATAAGGGTTAGGGTTAGGGATAGGGTTAGGGTTAGGGTTAGGGTTAAGGTTAGGGTTAGGGTTAGGGTTAGGGTTAGGGGTTTGGGTTAGGGTTAGTGTTAGGGGTTAGGGGTTAGGGTTAGGGTTAGGGTTAGGGTTAGGGTTAGGTTTAGTGTTAGGGTTATTATTAGGGGTTTAGGTTTTAGTTTAGGATTAGTGTTAGGGTTAGAATTAGAAATAGGGTTAGTGTTAGGATTAGGGTCAGGGTTAGGTTTAGAAATATGGTTAGGGTTAGGGTTAAGGGTAGGGTTAGGGTTAGGGTTAGAATTAAAGTTTAGGGTTTAGTGTTAGGATTAGGGATAGTGTGAGGTTTAGGGTTAGGTTTAGGGTTAGGGTTAGGGTTAGTGTTTGGGTTATGATTAGTGTTAGGATTAGGATTAGGGTCAGGGTCAGGTTTATGTTTAGGGTTAGGGTTAGGGTTAGGGTTAGATTTAGGGTTAGGTTTAGGTTTATTGTTAGATTTAGGGTTTAGGGTTTAAGGTTTATGGTTTAGGATTGTTTAAGGTTTAGGGTGGATTAGGTTTAGGGTTTAAAGTTTAGTATTATGGTTACGGTTAGGGTTAGGGTTAGGGTTAGAGTTAGGGTTAGGGTTAGGGTTAGGGTTAGTGGTTAGGGTTAGGGTTAGTGTTAGGGGTTAGGGGTTAGTGTTAGGGTTAGGGTTAGGGTTAGGGTTAGGGTTAGGGTTAGGTTTAGTGTTAGGGTTATTATTAGGGGGTTAGGTTTTAGTTAAGGATTAGTGTTAGGGTTAGAATTAGAAATAGGGTTAGTGTTAGGATTAGGGTCAGGGTTATGTTTAGGGATAGGGTTAGGGTTAGGGTTAAGGGTAAGGTTAGGGTTAGGATTAGATTTAAAGTTTAGGGTTAAGTGTGAGGATTAGGGATAGTGTGAGGTTTAGGGTAAGGTTTAGGGTTAGGGTTAGGGTTAGTGTTTGGGTTATGATTAGTTTTAGGATTAGGGTTAGGGTTAGGGTCAGGTTTAGGTTTAGGGTTAGGGTTAGGGTTAGGGTTATATTTAAGATTAGGTTTAGGTTTATTGTTAGATTTAGGGTTTAGGGTTTAAGGTTTATGGTTTAGGATTGTTTAAGGTTTAGGGTGTTTTAGGTTTAGGGTTTAGAGTTTAGTATTATGGTTACGGTTAGGGTTAGGGTTAGGGTTAGAGTTAGGGTTAGGGTTAGGGTTAGGGTTAGGGTTAAGGTTAGGGTTAGTGTTAGGGTTAGGGTTATGGTTAGTGTTAGGATTAGTGTTAGGTTTAGGGTCAGGGTTAGGTTTAGGGTTAGGGATAGGGTTAGGGTTAGATTTAGGGTTAGGTTTAGGTTTATTGTTAGATTTAGGGTTTAGGGTTTAAGGTTTATGGTTTAGGATTGTTTAAGGTTTAGGGTGGATTAGGTTTAGGGTTTAGAGTTTAGTGTTATGGTTACGGTTAGGGTTAGGGTTAGGGATGGGGTTATGGTTAGGGTTAGGGTTATGGTAAGGGTTAGGGTTAGGGTTAGGGTTAGGGTAAAATTTAGGGGGTTAGTGTTAGGGTTTGGGTTAGGGTTAGGGTTAGGGTTAGGTTAGGGTTATGGTTAGGGTTAGGGTTAGGGTTAGGGTTAGGGTTAGGGTTAGGGTTAGGGTTAGGGTTAGGGTGAGGGTTAGGGTTAGGGTTATGTGGTTATGTTAGGCTTAAGGTTAGTGTTAGGGTGATGGGGTTAAGGTTAGGGTTGGGGTTAGGGTTAGGTTTAGGTTTAGGGTTAGGGTTAGGGTTAGGGTTAGATTTAGGGTTAGGTTTAGGTTTATTGTTAGATTTAGGGTTTAGGGTTTAAGGTTTATGGTTTAGGATTGTTTAAGTTTAAGGGTGGATTAGGTTTAGGGTTTAGAGTTTAGTATTATGGTTACGGTTATGGTTAGGGTTAGGGTTAGAGTTAGGGTTAGGGTTAGGGTTAGGGTTAGGGTTAAGGTTAGGGTTAGTGTTAGGGTTAGGGTTATGGTTAGTGTTAGGATTAGGGTTAGGGTTAGGGTCAGGGTTAGGTTTAGGGTTAGGGATAGGGTTTGGGTTAGATTTAGGGTTAGGTTTAGGTTTATTGTTAGATTTAGGGTTTAGGGTTTAAGGTTTATGGTTTAGGATTGTTTAAAGTTTAGGGTGGATTAGGTTTAGGGTTTAGAGTTTAGTGTTATGGTTACGGTTAGGGTTAGAGTTAGGGATGGAGTTAAGTTTAGGGTTAGGGTTATGGTAAGGGTTAGGTTTAGGGTTAGGGTTAGGGTTAGGGTAAAAGTTAGGGGGTTAGTGTTAGGGTTTGTGTTAGGGTTAGGGTTAGGGTTAGAGTTAGGTTAGGGTTAGGGTTAGGGTTAGGGTTAGGGTTAGGGTTAGGTTAGGGTTAGGGTTAGGGTTAGGGTTAGGGTTAGGTTTAAGGGTTAGGGTTAGTGAAAGGGTTAGGGTTATAATTAGGGGGTTAGGTTTAAGTTTATGATTAGTGTTAGGGTTAGAATTAGAAATAGGGTTAGTGTTAGGATTAGGGTCAGGGTTAGGTTTAGGGTTAGGGTTAGGGTTAGGGTCAGGCAGGGTTTAGGGTTAGGGTTAGGGTTAGGGTTAGATTTAGGGTTAGGTTTAGGTTTATTGTTAGATTTAGGATTTAGGGTCTAAGGTTTATGGTTTAGGATTGTTTAAGGTTTAGGGTAAATTAGGTTTAGGGTTTAGAGTTTAGTGTTATGGTTACGGTTAGGGTTAGGGTTAGGGTTAGGATTAGGGTTAAGATTAGGGTTAGGATTAGGTTTAGGGTTAGGGATAGGGTTAGCGTTAGGGTTAGGGTTAGGGTTAGGGTTCGGGTTAGGATTAGGTTTAGGGTTAGGGTTACGGTTAGGGTTAGGGTTAGGGTTAGGATTAGGGTTAAGGTTAGGGTTAGGTTTAGGTTTAGGGTTAGGGTTAGGGTTAGAGTTAGGGTTAGGTTTAGGATTAGGGTTAGGGTTAGGTTTAGGGTAAGGGTTAGAGGTTAGGGTTAGGGTTATGGTTATTGTTAGGTTTAGGGTTTAGAGTTTAGTGTTTACGGTTTAAGGTTTAGGGTTTAGGATTGTTTATGATTTAGGGTGGTTTAGGTTAAGGGTTTAGGGTTTAGAGTTTAGGATTGTTTAAGGTTTAGGTTTGTTTAAGGTATAGTGTTTAGGGTTAAAAGTTTAGGGTTGTTTAGGGTTTAGTGATTAGGGTTTAGGGTTGTTTAAGGTTTAGTGTTTAAGGTTTAGGTTTTAGGGTTGTTTTGGGTTTAGTGTTTAGTGTTGTTTAGGGTATAGTGTTAATGGTTTAGGGTTTAGGGTTATTTAGGGTTTAGTGTTTAAGGTTTAAGGTATAGGGTTGTTTAGGGTTTAGTGTTTAGGGTTGTTTATGGTTTAGTGATTAGGGTTGTTTAGGGTTGTTTAGAGGTTAGTGTTTAGGGTTATTCAGGGTTTATGATTTAGGGTTGTTCAGGGTTTAGGATTTATGGTTGTTCAGGGTTTAGGATTTAGGGATTAAGGTTAGGGGGTTAGGGTTAGGGTTAGGGTTAGGGTTAGCATTAGGGTTAGAGTTAGGGTTAGAGTTAGGGTTATGGGGTTATGTTAGGCTTAAGGTTAGGGTTAGGGTTATGGGGTTAAGGTTAGGGTTGGGGTTAGGGTTAGGTTAGGTTTAGGGTTAGGGTTAGGGTTATGGTTATTCTTAGATTTATTGATTAAAATTTAGGGTTTATGGTTTAAGGTTTAGGATTTAGGATTGTTTAAGTTTTAGGGTGGTTTAGGTTTAGGGTATAGAATTTAGCGTTTCAGATTGTTTAATGGTTAGGGTTGTTTAGGTTTTAGCGTTTAGAGTTGTTTAGGGTTTTTTAGGGTTGTTTATGATTTTGTGTAGGGTTGTTCAGGATTTATGATTTAGGATATTTTAAGGTTTAGGGTTTAAGGTTGTATAGTGTTTTAGGGTTTAGGGTATAATGTTTAGTGTTAAGGGTTTAGGGTTGTTTAGGGTATAGTGTTAATGGTTTTAGGGTTTAGGCTTGTTTAGTGTTTAGTGTTTAGGGTTTAGGGTTTAGGGTTTTTTAGTGTTTAGTGTTTATAGTTTAGGGTTTAGGGTGCTTTTGGAATTAGTGTTTAGGGTTTTTCGGGGTTTAGGGTTTAGGATTTAGGGTGTTAGGGTTAGTGTTAGGGTTAGGTTTAGGGTTAAGGTGAGGGTTAGGGTGAGGGTTAAGGTTAGGGTTAGGTTTAAGGTTAGTGTTAGTGTTAGGGTAAGGGTTAGGGTTAGGGATAGGGTTAGGGTTAGGGTTAGGGTTAGGGTTAAGGTTAGGGTTAGGGTTACGGTTAGAGTTAGGGTTAGGGTTAGGGTTAGGGTTAGGGTTAGGGGTTAGGGTTAGGGTTAGTGTTAGGGGTTAGGGGTTAGTGTTAGGGTTACTGTTAGGGTTAGGGTTAGAGTTAGGTTTAGTGTTAGGGTTATTATTAGGGGGTTAGGTTTTAGTTAAGGATTAGTGTTAGGGTTAGATTTAGAAATAGGGTTAGTGTTAGGATTAGGGTCAGTGTTAGGTTTAGAAATAGGGTTAGGGTTAGGGTTAAGGGTAGGGTTAGGGTTAGGATTAGATTTAAAGTTTAGGGTTTAGTGTTAGGATTAGGAATAGTGTGAGGTTTAGGGTTAGGTTTAGGGTTAGGGTTAGGGTTAGTGTTTGGGTTATGATTAGTGTTAGGATTAGGGTTAGGGTTAGGGTCAGGTTTAGGTTTAGGGTTAGGGTTAGAATTAGGGTTAGATTTAGGGTTAGGTTTAGGTTTATTGTTAGATTTAGGGTTTAGGGTTTAAGGTTTATGGTTTTGGATTGTTTAAGGTTTAGGGTGGATTAGGTTTAGGGTTTAAAGTTTAGTATTATGGTTACGGTTAGGGTTAGGGTTAGGGTTAGAGTTAGGTTTAGGGTTATTGTTAGGGTTAGGGTTAGGGTTAAGGTTAGGGTTAGTGTTAGGTTTAGGGTTATGGTTAGTGTTAGGATTAGGGTTAGGGTTAGGGTCAGGGTTAGGTTTAGGGTTAGGGATAGGGTTAGTTTTAGATTTAGGGTTAGGTTTAGGTTTATTGTTAGATTTAGGGTTTAGGGTTTAAGGTTTATGGTTTAGGATTGTTTAAGGTTTAGGGTAGATTAGGTTTAGGGTTTAGAGTTTAGTGTTATGGTTACGGTGAGGGTTAGGGTTAGGGATTGGGTTAGGGTTAGGGTTAGGGTTATGGTAAGGGTTAGGGTTAGGGTTAGGGTTAGGGTAAAAGTTAGGGGGTTAGTTTTAGGGTTTGGGTTAGGGTTAGGGTTAGGGTTAGGGTAGGGTTAGGGTTAGGGTTAGGGTTAGGGTTAGGGTTAGTGTTAGGTTTAGGGTTATTATTAGGGGGTTAGGTTTAAGTTTAGGATCAGTGTTAGGGTTAGAATTAGAAATAGGTTTAGTGTTAGGATTAGGGTCAGGGTTAGGTTTAGGGTTAGGGTTAGGGTTAGGGTTAGGGTTAGGGTCAGGGAGGGTTTAGGGTTAGGGTTAGATTTAGGGTTAGGTTTAGGTTTATTGTTAGATTTATGGTTTAGGGTCTACGGTTTATAATTTAGGATTTTTAAAGGTTTAGGGTGGATTAGGTTTAGGGTTTAGAGTTTAGTATTATGGTTACGGTTAGGGTTAGGGTTAGGGTTAGAGTTAGGGTTAGGGTTAGGGTTAGGGTTAGGGTTAAGGTTAGGGTTAGTGTTAGGGTTAGGGTTATGGTTAGTGTTAGGATTAGTGTTAGGTTTAGGGTCAGGGTTAGGTTTAGGGTTAGGGATAGGGTTAGGGTTAGATTTAGGGTTAGGTTTAGGTTTATTGTTAGATTTAGGGTTTAGGGTTTAAGGTTTATGGTTTAGGATTGTTTAAGGTTTAGGGTGGATTAGGTTTAGGGTTTAGAGTTAGTGTTATGGTTACGGTTAGGGTTAGGGTTAGGGATGGGGTTATGGTTAGGGTTAGGGTTATGGTAAGGGTTAGGGTTAGGGTTAGGGTTAGGGTAAAATTTAGGGGGTTAGTGTTAGGGTTTGGGTTAGGGTTAGGGTTAGGGTTAGGTTAGGGTTATGGTTAGGGTTAGGGTTAGGGTTAGGGTTAGGGTTAGGGTTAGGGTTAGGGTTAGGGTTAGGGTGAGGGTTAGGGTTAGGGTTATGTGGTTATGTTAGGCTTAAGGTTAGTGTTAGGGTGATGGGGTTAAGGTTAGGGTTGGGGTTAGGGTTAGGTTTAGGTTTAGGGTTAGGGTTAGGGTTAGGGTTAGATTTAGGGTTAGGTTTAGGTTTATTGTTAGATTTAGGGTTTAGGGTTTAAGGTTTATGGTTTAGGATTGTTTAAGTTTAAGGGTGGATTAGGTTTAGGGTTTAGAGTTTAGTATTATGGTTACGGTTATGGTTAGGGTTAGGGTTAGAGTTAGGGTTAGGGTTAGGGTTAGGGTTAGGGTTAAGGTTAGGGTTAGTGTTAGGGTTAGGGTTATGGTTAGTGTTAGGATTAGGGTTAGGGTTAGGGTCAGGGTTAGGTTTAGGGTTAGGGATAGGGTTTGGGTTAGATTTAGGGTTAGGTTTAGGTTTATTGTTAGATTTAGGGTTTAGGGTTTAAGGTTTATGGTTTAGGATTGTTTAAAGTTTAGGGTGGATTAGGTTTAGGGTTTAGAGTTTAGTGTTATGGTTACGGTTAGGGTTAGAGTTAGGGATGGAGTTAGGTTTAGGGTTAGGGTTATGGTAAGGGTTAGGTTTAGGGTTAGGGTTAGGGTTAGGGTAAAAGTTAGGGGGTTAGTGTTAGGGTTTGTGTTAGGGTTAGGGTTAGGGTTAGAGTTAGGTTAGGGTTAGGGTTAGGGTTAGGGTTAGGGTTAGGGTTAGGTTAGGGTTAGGGTTAGGGTTAGGGTTAGGGTTAGGTTTAAGGGTTAGGGTTAGTGAAAGGGTTAGGGTTATAATTAGGGGGTTAGGTTTAAGTTTATGATTAGTGTTAGGGTTAGAATTAGAAATAGGGTTAGTGTTAGGATTAGGGTCAGGGTTAGGTTTAGGGTTAGGGTTAGGGTTAGGGTCAGGCAGGGTTTAGGGTTAGGGTTAGGGTTAGGGTTAGATTTAGGGTTAGGTTTAGGTTTATTGTTAGATTTAGGATTTAGGGTCTAAGGTTTATGGTTTAGGATTGTTTAAGGTTTAGGGTGGATTAGGTTTAGGGTTTAGAGTTTAGTGTTATGGTTACGGTTAGGGTTAGGGTTAGGGTTAGGATTAGGGTTAAGATTAGGGTTAGGATTAGGTTTAGGGTTAGGGATAGGGTTAGCGTTAGGGTTAGGGTTAGGGTTAGGGTTCGGGTTAGGATTAGGTTTAGGGTTAGGGTTACGGTTAGGGTTAGGGTTAGGGTTAGGATTAGGGTTAAGGTTAGGGTTAGGTTTAGGTTTAGGGTTAGGGTTAGGGTTAGAGTTAGGGTTAGGTTTAGGATTAGGGTTAGGGTTAGGTTTAGGGTAAGGGTTAGAGGTTAGGGTTAGGGTTATGGTTATTGTTAGGTTTAGGGTTTAGAGTTTAGTGTTTACGGTTTAAGGTTTAGGGTTTAGGATTGTTTATGATTTAGGGTGGTTTAGGTTAAGGGTTTAGGGTTTAGAGTTTAGGATTGTTTAAGGTTTAGGTTTGTTTAAGGTATAGTGTTTAGGGTTAAAAGTTTAGGGTTGTTTAGGGTTTAGTGATTAGGGTTTAGGGTTGTTTAAGGTTTAGTGTTTAAGGTTTAGGTTTTAGGGTTGTTTTGGGTTTAGTGTTTAGTGTTGTTTAGGGTATAGTGTTAATGGTTTAGGGTTTAGGGTTATTTAGGGTTTAGTGTTTAAGGTTTAAGGTATAGGGTTGTTTAGGGTTTAGTGTTTAGGGTTGTTTATGGTTTAGTGATTAGGGTTGTTTAGGGTTGTTTAGAGGTTAGTGTTTAGGGTTATTCAGGGTTTATGATTTAGGGTTGTTCAGGGTTTAGGATTTATGGTTGTTCAGGGTTTAGGATTTAGGGATTAAGGTTAGGGGGTTAGGGTTAGGGTTAGGGTTAGGGTTAGCATTAGGGTTAGAGTTAGGGTTAGAGTTAGGGTTATGGGGTTATGTTAGGCTTAAGGTTAGGGTTAGGGTTATGGGGTTAAGGTTAGGGTTGGGGTTAGGGTTAGGTTAGGTTTAGGGTTAGGGTTAGGGTTATGGTTATTCTTAGATTTATTGATTAAAATTTAGGGTTTATGGTTTAAGGTTTAGGATTTAGGATTGTTTAAGTTTTAGGGTGGTTTAGGTTTAGGGTATAGAATTTAGCGTTTCAGATTGTTTAATGGTTAGGGTTGTTTAGGTTTTAGCGTTTAGAGTTGTTTAGGGTTTTTTAGGGTTGTTTATGATTTTGTGTAGGGTTGTTCAGGATTTATGATTTAGGATATTTTAAGGTTTAGGGTTTAAGGTTGTATAGTGTTTTAGGGTTTAGGGTATAATGTTTAGTGTTAAGGGTTTAGGGTTGTTTAGGGTATAGTGTTAATGGTTTTAGGGTTTAGGCTTGTTTAGTGTTTAGTGTTTAGGGTTTAGGGTTTAGGGTTTTTTAGTGTTTAGTGTTTATAGTTTAGGGTTTAGGGTGCTTTTGGAATTAGTGTTTAGGGTTTTTCGGGGTTTAGGGTTTAGGATTTAGGGTGTTAGGGTTAGTGTTAGGGTTAGGTTTAGGGTTAAGGTGAGGGTTAGGGTGAGGGTTAAGGTTAGGGTTAGGGTTAAGGTTAGTGTTAGTGTTAGGGTAAGGGTTAGGGTTAGGGATAGGGTTAGGGTTAGGGTTAGGGTTAGGGTTAAGGTTAGGGTTAGGGTTACGGTTAGAGTTAGGGTTAGGGTTAGGGTTAGGGTTAGGGTTAGGGGTTAGGGTTAGGGTTAGTGTTAGGGGTTAGGGGTTAGTGTTAGGGTTACTGTTAGGGTTAGGGTTAGAGTTAGGTTTAGTGTTAGGGTTATTATTAGGGGGTTAGGTTTTAGTTAAGGATTAGTGTTAGGGTTAGATTTAGAAATAGGGTTAGTGTTAGGATTAGGGTCAGTGTTAGGTTTAGAAATAGGGTTAGGGTTAGGGTTAAGGGTAGGGTTAGGGTTAGGATTAGATTTAAAGTTTAGGGTTTAGTGTTAGGATTAGGAATAGTGTGAGGTTTAGGGTTAGGTTTAGGGTTAGGGTTAGGGTTAGTGTTTGGGTTATGATTAGTGTTAGGATTAGGGTTAGGGTTAGGGTCAGGTTTAGGTTTAGGGTTAGGGTTAGAATTAGGGTTAGATTTAGGGTTAGGTTTAGGTTTATTGTTAGATTTAGGGTTTAGGGTTTAAGGTTTATGGTTTTGGATTGTTTAAGGTTTAGGGTGGATTAGGTTTAGGGTTTAAAGTTTAGTATTATGGTTACGGTTAGGGTTAGGGTTAGGGTTAGAGTTAGGTTTAGGGTTATTGTTAGGGTTAGGGTTAGGGTTAAGGTTAGGGTTAGTGTTAGGTTTAGGGTTATGGTTAGTGTTAGGATTAGGGTTAGGGTTAGGGTCAGGGTTAGGTTTAGGGTTAGGGATAGGGTTAGTTTTAGATTTAGGGTTAGGTTTAGGTTTATTGTTAGATTTAGGGTTTAGGGTTTAAGGTTTATGGTTTAGGATTGTTTAAGGTTTAGGGTAGATTAGGTTTAGGGTTTAGAGTTTAGTGTTATGGTTACGGTGAGGGTTAGGGTTAGGGATTGGGTTAGGGTTAGGGTTAGGGTTATGGTAAGGGTTAGGGTTAGGGTTAGGGTTAGGGTAAAAGTTAGGGGGTTAGTTTTAGGGTTTGGGTTAGGGTTAGGGTTAGGGTTAGGGTAGGGTTAGGGTTAGGGTTAGGGTTAGGGTTAGGGTTAGTGTTAGGTTTAGGGTTATTATTAGGGGGTTAGGTTTAAGTTTAGGATCAGTGTTAGGGTTAGAATTAGAAATAGGTTTAGTGTTAGGATTAGGGTCAGGGTTAGGTTTAGGGTTAGGGTTAGGGTTAGGGTTAGGGTTAGGGTCAGGGAGGGTTTAGGGTTAGGGTTAGATTTAGGGTTAGGTTTAGGTTTATTGTTAGATTTATGGTTTAGGGTCTACGGTTTATAATTTAGGATTTTTAAAGGTTTAGGGTGGATTAGGTTTAGGGTTTAGAGTTTAGTGTTATGGTTACGGTTAGGGTTAGGGTTAGGGTTAGGGTTAGGATTAGGGTTAAGGTTAGGGTTAGTGTTAGGTTAGGGTTAGGGTTAGGGTTAGGGTTAGGGTAAGGGTTAGGGGTTAGGGTTAGTGTTAGGGTTAAGGTTAGGGTTGGGGTTAAGGTTAGTGTTAGGGTTAGGGTTAGGGTTAGGGTTAGGGTTAGGGTTAGGTTTAGGGTAAGTTTAGGGTTAGGGTTAGGGTTAGGGTTAGGGGTTAGGGTTAGGGTTAGGGTTAGGGGTTAGGGGTTAGGGTTAAGGTTAGGGTTAGTGTTAGGGTTATGGTTAGGGTTAGGGTGAGGGTTAGGGTTAGGGTTATGTGGTTATGTTAGGCTTAAGGTTAGGGTTAGGGTTATGGGGTTAAGGTTAGGGTTGGGGTTAGGGTTAGGTTTAGGTTTAGGGTTAGGGTTAGGGTTATGGTTATTCTTAGATTTATGGTTTAAAATTTAGGGTTTATGGTTTAAGGTTTAGGGTTTAGGATTGTTTAAGTTTTAGGGTGGTTTAGGTTTAGGGTATTGGGTTTAGCGTTTAAGATTGTTTAATTTTTAGGGTTGATTATGTTTTAGCGTTTAGAGTTGATTATGTTTTTTTAGGGTTGTTTATGATTTAGTGTTTAGGGTTGTTCAGGATTTATGATTTAGGATATTTTAAGGTTTAGGGTTTAAGGTTGTATAGTGTTTTAGGGTTTAGGCTATAATGTTTAGGGTTAAGGGTTTAGGGTTGTTTAGGGTATAGTGTTAAGGGTTTTAGGGTTTAGGCTTGTTTAGGGTTTAGTGTTTAGGGTTTAGGGTTTAGGGTTTTTTAGCGTTTAGTGTTTAGACTTTAGGGTTTAGGGTGCTTTTGGAATTAGTGCTTAGAGTTTTTCTGGGTTTAGGGTTTAGGATTTAGGGTGTTAGGGTTAGTGTTAGGGTTAAGTTTAGGGTTAGGGTGAGGGTTAGGGTGAGGGTTAGGGTGAGGGTTAAGGTTAGGGTTAGGGTTAAGTTTAGTGTTAGTGTTAGGGTAAGGGTTAGGGTTAGGGATAGGGTTAGGGTTAGGGTTAGGGTTAGGGTTAGGGTTAGTGTTAGGGTTAGGTTAGGGTTAGGGTTAGGGTTAGGGGTTAGGGTCAGGGTTAGTGTTAGGGGTTAGGGGTTAGGGTTAGGGTTAGGGCTAGGGTTATGGTTAGTGTTAGGATTAGGGTTAGGGTTAGGGTCAGGGTTAGGTTTAGGGTTAGGGTTAGGGTTAGGGTTAGATTAAGGGATAGGTTTATGTTTATTGTTAGATTTAGGGTTTAGGATTTAAGGTTTATGGTTTAGGATTGTTTAAGGTTTAGGGTGGATTAGGTTTAGGGTTTAGAGTTTAGTATTATGGTTACGGTTAGGGTTAGGGTTAGGGTTAGGGTTAGGGTTAGGGTTAGGGTTAGGTTTAGGGTTAGGGTTAGGGTTAAGGTTAGTGTTAGGCCTAGGGTTAGGGTTATGGTTAGTGTTAGGATTAGGGTTAGGTTTAGGGTCAGGGTTAGGTTTAGGGTTAGGGTTAGGGTTAGGGTTAGATTTAGGGTCAGTTTTAGGTTTATTGTTAGATTTAGGGTTTAGGGTTTAAGGTTTATGGTTTAGGATTGTTTAATGTTTAGGGTGGATTAGGTTTAGTGTTTAGAGTTTAGTGTTATGGTTACAGTTAGTGTTAGGGTTTGGGTTAGGGTTAGGGTTAGGGTTAGGGTAATGGTCAGGGTTAGCGTTAGGGTTAGGGTAAGGGTTAGGGGTTAGTGTTAGGGTTAGGGTAAGGGTTAGGGTTAGCGTTAGGTTAGGGTTAGGGTTAGGGTTAGGGTTAGGGGTTAGGGTTAGTGTTAGGGTTAGGGTTATTATTAGGGGGTTAGGTTTAAGTTTAGGATTAGTGTTAGGGTTAGAATTAGAAATAGGGTTAGTGTTAGGATTAGGGTCAGGGTTAGGTTTAGGGTTAGGGTTAGGGTTAGGGTTAGGGTCAGGGAGGCTTTAGGGTTAGGGTTAGGGTTAGGGTTAGATTTAGGGTTAGGTTTAGGTTTATTGTTAGATTTAGGATTTCGGGTCTAAGGTTTATGGTTTAGGATTGTTTAAGGTTTAGGATGGATTAGGTTTAGGGTTTAAAGTTTAGTGTTATTTTTACGGTTAGGGTTAGGGTTAGGTTTAGGTTTAGGATTAGGTTTAAGGTTAGGGTTAGGATTAGGTTTAGGGTTAGGGTTAGGGTTAGGGTTAGGGTTAGGGTTAGGGTTAGGTTTAGGGTTAGGATTAGGGTTAGGGTTAGGGTTAGAGTAAGGGTTAGGGGTTAGGTTTAGGGTTATGGTTATTGTTAGGTTTAGGGTTTAGGGTTTAGTGTTTAGGGTTTAAGGTTTAGGGTTTAGGATTGTTTAAGATTTAGGGTGGTTTAGGTAAAGGGTTTAGGGTTTAGAGTTTAGGATTGTTTAAGGTTTAGGGTTGTTTAGGGTATAGTGTTTAGGGTTAAAAGTTTAGGGTTGTTTAGGGTTTAGTGTTTAGGGTTTAGGGTTTTTTAAGGTTTAGTGTTTAAGGTTTAGGTTTTAGGGTTGTTTTGGGTTTAGTGTTTAGTGTTGTTTAGGGTATAGTGTTAATGGTTTAGGGTTTAGGGTTATTTAGGGTTTAGTGTTTAAGGTTTAGTGTATAGGGTTCTTTAGGGTTTAATGTTTAGGGTTGTTTATGGTTTAGTGATTAGGGTTGTTTAGGGTTGTTTAGAGGTTAGTGTTTAGGGTTATTCAGGGTTTATGATTTAGGGTTTTTCAGGGTTTAGGATTTATGGTTGTTCAGGGTTTAGGATTTAGGGATTAAGGTTAAGGGGTTAGGGTTAGGGTTAGGGTTAGGGTTAGGGTTAGGGTTAGGGTTAGGGTTAAGTTTAGGGTTAGGGTTAGGGTTAGGGTTATGGTTAGTGTTAGGATTAGGGTTAGGGTTAGGGTCAGGGTTAGGTTTAGGGTTAGGGTTAGGGTTAGGGTTAGGGTTAGATTTAGGGTCAGGTTTAGGTTTATTGTTAGATTTAGGGTTTAGGGTTTAAGGTTTATGGTTTAGGATTGTTTAAGGTTTACGGTGGATTAGGTTTAGGGTTTAGAGTTTAGTGTTATGGTTACGGTTAGTGTTAGGGTTAGGGTAATGGTTAGGGTTAGGGTTAGGGTTAGGGTTAGGGTTAGGTTAGGGTTAGGGTTAGGGTTAGGGTTAGGGTTAGGGGTTAGGGTTAGTTTTAGGGTTAGGGTTATTATTAGGGGGTTAGGTTTAAGTTTAGGATTATTGTTAGGGTTAGAATTAGAAATAGGGTTAGTGTTAGGATTAGGGTCAGGGTTAGGTTTAGGGTTAGGGTTAGGGTTAGGGTGAGGGTTAGGATCAGGGAGGGTTTAGGGTTAGGGTTAGGGTTAGGGTAAGATTTAGGTTTAGGTTTAGGTTTATTGTTAGATTTAGGATTTAGGGTCTAAGGTTTATGGTTTAGGATTGTTTAAGTTTTAGGGTGGATTAGGTTTAGGGTTTAGAGTTTAGTGTTATGGTTACGGTTAGGGTTAGGGTTATGGTTAGGGTTAGGATTAGGGTTAAGGTTAGGGTTAGGATTAGGTTTAGGTTTAGGGTTAGGGTTATTGTTAGGGTTAGGGTTAGGGTTAGGGTTAGGGTTAGGATTAGGGTTAGGGTTAGGGTTAGGTTAAGTTTTAGGGGTTAGGGTTAGGGTTATGGTTATTGTTAGGTTTAGGGTTTAGGGTTTAGTGTTTAGGGTTTAAGGTTTAGGGTTTAGGATTGTTTAAGATTTAGGGTGGTTTAGGTAAAGGGTTTAGGGTTTAGAGTTTAGGATTGTTTAAGGTTTAGGGTTGTTTAGGGTATAGTGTTTAGGGTTAAAAGTTTAGGGTTGTTTAGGGTTTAGTGTTTAGGGTTTAGGGTTTTTTAAAGTTTAGTGTTTAAGGTTTAGGTTTTAGGGTTGTTTTGGGTTTAGTGTTTAGTGTTGTTTAGGGTATAGTGTTAATGGTTTAGGGTTTAGGGTTATTTAGGGTTTAGTGTTTAAGGTTTAGTGTATAGGGTTCTTTAGGGTTTAATGTTTAGGGTTGTTTATGGTTTAGTGATTAGGGTTGTTTAGGGTTGTTTAGAGGTTAGTGTTTAGGGTTATTCAGGGTTTATGATTTAGGGTTTTTCAGGGTTTAGGATTTATGGTTGTTCAGGGTTTAGGATTTAGGGATTAAGGTTAAGGGGTTAGGGTTAGGGTTAGGGTTAGGGTTAGGGTTAGGGTTAGGGTTAGGGTTAAGGTTAGGTTTAGGGTTAGGGTTAGGGTTATGGTTAGTGTTAGGATTAGGGTTAGGGTTAGGGTCAGGGTTAGGTTTAGGGTTAGGGTTAGGGTTAGGGTTAGGGTTAGATTTAGGGTCAGGTTTAGGTTTATTGTTAGATTTAGGGTTTAGGGTTTAAGGTTTATGGTTTAGGATTGTTTAAGGTTTACGGTGTATTAGGTTTAGGGTTTAGAGTTTAGTGTTATGGTTACGGTTAGTGTTAGGGTTAGGGTAATGGTTAGGGTTAGGGTTAGGGTTAGGGTTAGGGTTAGGTTAGGGTTAGGGTTAGGGTTAGGGTTAGGGTTAGGGGTTAGGGTTAGTTTTAGGGTTAGGGTTATTATTAGGGGGTTAGGTTTAAGTTTAGGATTATTGTTAGGGTTAGAATTAGAAATAGGGTTAGTGTTAGGATTAGGGTCAGGGTTAGGTTTAGGGTTAGGGTTAGGGTTAGGGTGAGGGTTAGGATCAGGGAGGGTTTAGGGTTAGGGTTAGGGTTAGGGTAAGATTTAGGTTTAGGTTTAGGTTTATTGTTAGATTTAGGATTTAGGGTCTAAGGTTTATGGTTTAGGATTGTTTAAGTTTTAGGGTGGATTAGGTTTAGGGTTTAGAGTTTAGTGTTATGGTTACGGTTAGGGTTAGGGTTATGGTTAGGGTTAGGATTAGGGTTAAGGTTAGGGTTAGGATTAGGTTTAGGTTTAGGGTTAGGGTTATTGTTAGGGTTAGGGTTAGGGTTAGGGTTAGGGTTAGGATTAGGGTTAGGGTTAGGGTTAGGTTAAGTTTTAGGGGTTAGGGTTAGGGTTATGGTTATTGTTAGGTTTAGGGTTTAGGGTTTAGTGTTTAGGGTTTAAGGTTTAGGGTTTAGGATTGTTTAAGATTTAGGGTGGTTTACGTTAAGGGTTTAGGGTTTAGAGTTTAGGATTGTTTAAGGTTTAGGGTTGTTTAGGGTATAGTGTTTAGGGTTAAAAGTTTAGGGTTGTTTAGGGTTTAGTGTTTAGGGTTTAGGGTTGTTTAATGTTTAGTGTTTAAGGTTTAGGTTTTAGGGTTGTTTTGGGTTTAGTGTTTACTGTTGTTTAGGGTATAGTGTTAATGGTTTAGGGTTTAGTGTTATTTAGGGTTTAGTGTTTAAGGTTTAGGGTATAGGGTTGTTTAGGATTTAGTGTTTTGGGTTGTTTATGGTTTAGTGATTAGGGTTGTTTAGGGTTGTTTAGAGGTTAGTGTTTAGGGTTATTCAGGGTTTATGATTTAGGGTTGTTCAGGGTTTAGGATTTATGGTTGTTCAGGGTTTAGGATTTAGGGATTAAGGTTAAGGGTTTAGGGTTATGGTTAGGGTTAGGGTTAGGGTTAGCATTAGGGTTAGAGTTAGGGTTAGAGTTAGGATTATGGGGTTATGTTAGGCTTAAGGTTAGGGTTAGGGTTAAGGGGTTAAGGTTAGGGTTGGGGTTAGGGTTAGGTTTAGGTTTAGGGTTAGGGTTAGGGTTATGGTTATTCTCAGATTTAAGGTTTAAATTTTAGGGTTTATGGTTTAAGGTTTAGGGTTTAGGATTGTTTAAGTTTTAGGGTGGTTTAGGTTTAGGGTATAGGGTTTAGCGTTTAAGATTGTTTAATATTTAGGGTTGTTTAGGTTTTTGCGTTTAGAGTTGTTTAGGGTTTTTTAGGGTTGTTTATGATTTAGTGTTTAGGGTTGTTCAGGATTTATGATTTAGGATATTTTAAGGTTTAGGGTTTAAGGTTGTATAGTGTTTTAGGGTTTTGTGTATAATGTTTAGGGTTAAGGGTTTAGGGTTGTTTAGGGTATAGTGTTAATGATTTTAGGGTTTAGGCTTGTTTAGTGTTTACTGTTTAGGGTTTAGGATTTAGGGTTTTTTAGCGTTTAGTGTTTATAGTTTAAAGTTAAGGGTGCTTTTGGAATTAGTGTTTAAGGTTTTTCGGGGTTTAGGGTTTAGGATTTAGGGTGTTAGGGTTAGTGTTAGGGTTAGGTTTAGGGTTAAGGTGAGGGTTAGGGTGAGGGTTAAGGTTAGGGTTAGGGTTAAGGTTAGTGTTAGTGTTAGGGTAAGGGTTAGGGTTAGGGATAGGGTTAGGGTTAGGTTTAGGGTTAGGGTTAAGGTTAGGGTTAGGGTTAGGGTTAGGGTTAGGGTTAGGGTTAGGGGTTAGGGTTAGGGTTAGTGTTAGGGGTTAGGGGTTAGTGTTAGGGTTAGGGTTAGGGTTAGGGTTAGGTTTAGTGTTAGGGTTATTATTAGGGGGTTAGGTTTTAGTTTAGGATTAGTGTTAGGGTTAGAATTAGAAATAGGGTTAGTGTTAGGATTAGGGTCAAGGTTAGGTTTAGGGATATGGTTAGGGTTAGGGTTAAGGGTAGGGTTAGGGTTAGGGTTAGATTTAAAGGTTAGGGTTTAGTGTTAAGATTAGGGAAAGTGTGAGGTTTACGGTTAGGTTTAGGGTTAGGGTTAGGGATAGTGTTTGGGTTATGATTAGTGTTATTATTAGGGTTAGGGTTAGGGTCAGGTTTAGGTTTAGGTTTAGGGTTAGGGTTAGGGTTAGATTTAGGGTTAGGTTTAGGTTTATTGTTAGATTTAGGGTTTAGGGTTTAAGGTTTAAGGTTTAGGATTGTTTAAGGTTTAGGGTAGATTAGGTTTAGGGTTTAGAGTTTAGTATTATGGTTACGGTTAGGGTTAGGGTTAGGGTTAGAGTTAGGGTTAGGGTTAGGGTTAGGGTTAGGGTTAGGGTTAAGGTTAGGCTTAATGTTAGGGTTAGGGTTATGGTTAGTGTTAGGATTAGGGTTAGGGTTAGGGTCAGGGTTAGGTTTAGGGTTAGGGATAGGCTTAGGGTTAGATTTAGGTTTAGGTTTAGGTTTATTGTTAGATTTAGGGTTTAGGGTTTAAGGTTTATGGTTTAGGATTGTTTAAGGTTTAGGGTGGATTAGGTTTAGGGTTTAGAGTTTAGTGTTATGGTTACGGTTAGGGTTAGGGTTAGGGATGGGGTTAGGGTTAGGGTTAGGGTTATGGTAAGGGTTAGGGTTAGGGTTAGGGTTAGGGTTATGGTAAAAGTAAGGGGGTTAGTGTTAGGGTTTGGGTTAGGGTTAGGGTTAGGGTTAGGTTTAGGTTAGGGTTAGGGTTAGGGTTAGTGTTAGTGTTAGGGTTATTATTAGGGGGTTAGGTTTAAGTTAAGATTAGTGTTAGGGTTAGAGTTAGAAATAGGGTTAGTGTTAGGATTAGGGTCAGGGTTAGGTTTAGGGTTAGGGTTAGGGTTAGGGTTAGGGTTAAAGTCAGGGAGGGTTTAGGGTTAGGGTTAGGGTTAGGGTTAGATTTAGGGTTAGGTTTAGGTTTATTGTTAGATTTAGGATTTAGGGTCTAAGTTTTATGGTTTAGGATTTTTTAAGGTTTAGGGTGGATTAGGTTTACGGTTTAGAGTTTAGTGTCATGGTTACGGTTAGGGTTAGGGTTAGGGTTAGGGTTAGGATTAGGGTTAAGGTTAGGGTTAGGATTAGGTTTAGGGTTAGGGTTAGGGTTAGGGTTAGGGTTATGGTTAGGGTTAGGATTAGAATTAGGGTTAGGGTTAGGGTAAGGGTTAGGGGTGAGGGTTAGGGTTATGGTTATTGTTAGGTTTAGGGTTTAGGGTTTAGTGTTTAGGGTTTAAGGTTTAGGGTTTTGGATTGTTTAAGATTTAGGGTGGTTTACGTTAAGGGTTTAGGGTTTAGAGTTTAGGATTATTTAAGGTTTAGGGTTGTTTAGGGTATAGAGTTTAGGGTTAAAAGTTTAGGGTTGTTTAGGGTTTAGTGTTTAGGGTTTAGGGTTGTTTAAGGTTTAGTGTTTAAGGTTTAGGTTTTAGGGTTTTTTTGGGTTAAGTGTTTAGTGTTGTTTAGGGTATAGTGTTAATGGTTTAGGGTTTAGGGTTATTTACGGTTTAGTGTTTAAGGTTTAGGGTATAGGGTTGTTTAGGGTTTAGTGTTTAGGGTTGTTTATGGTTTAGTGATTAGGGTTGTTTAGGGTTGTTTAGAGTTTCGTGTTTAGGGTTATTCAGGGTTTATGATTTAGGGTTGTTCAGGGTTTAGGATTTATGGTTGTTCAGGTTTTAGGATTTAGGGATTAAGGTTAATGGGTTAGGGTTAGGGTTAGGGTTAGGGTTAGGGTTAGCATTAGGGTTAGAGTTAGGGTTAGAGTTAGGGTTAGAGTTAGGGTTATGGGGTTATGTTAGGCTTAAGGTTAGGGTTAGGGTTATGGGGTTAAGGTTAGGGTTGGGGTTAGGGTTAGGTTTAGGTTTAGGTTTAGGGTTAGGGTTATGGTTATTCTTAGATTTATGGTTTAAAATTTAGGGTTTACGGTTTAAGGTTTAGGGTTTAGGATTGTTTAAATTTTAGGGTGGTTTAGGTTTAGGGTATAGAATTTAGCGTTTAAGATTGTTTAATGGTTAGGGTTGTTTAGGTTTTAGCGTTTAGAGTTGTTTAGGGTTTTTTAGGGTTGTTTATAATTTAGTGTTTAGGGTAGTTCAGGATTTATGATTTAGGATATTTTAAGGTTTAGGGTTTAAGGTTGTATAGTGTTTTAGGGTTTAGGGTATAATGTTTAGGGTTAAGGGTTTAGGGTTGTTTAGGGTATAGTGTTAATGGTTTTAGGGTTTAGGCTTGTTTAGGGTTTAGTGTTTAGGGTTTAGGGTTTAGGGTTTTTTAGCTTTTAGTGTTTATAGTTTAGGGTTTAGGGTGCTTTTGGAATTAGTGTTTCGGGTTTTTCGGGGTTTAAGGTTTAGGATTTAGGGTGTTAGGGTTAGTGTTAGGGTTAGGTTTAGGGTTAAGGTGAGGGTTAGGGTGAGGTTTAAGGTTAGGGTTAGGGTTAAGGTTAGTGTTAGTGTTAGGGTAAGGGTTAGGGTTAGAGATAGGGTTAGGGTTAGAATTAGGGTTAAGGTTAGGGTTAGGGTTAGGGTTAGGGGTTAGGGTTAGGGTTAGTGTTAGGGGTTAGGGGTTAGGGGTTAGTGTTAGGGTTAGGGTTAGGGTTAGGGTTAGGGTTAGGTTTAGTGTTAGGGTTATTATAAGGGGGTTAGGTTTTAATTTAGGATTAGTGTTAGGGTTAGAATTAGAAATAGGGTTAGTGTTAGGATTAGGGTCAGGGTTAGGTTTAGGGATAGGGTTAGGGTTAAGGGTAGGGTTAGGGTTAGGGTTAGATTTAAAGTTTAGGGTTTAGTGTTAGGATTAGGGATAGTGTGAGTTTTAAGGTTAGGTTTATGGTTAGGGTTAGGGTTAGTGTTTGGGTTATGATTAGTGTTAGGATTAGGGTTAGGGTTAGGGTCAGGTTTAGGTTTAGGGTTAGGGTTAGGGTTAGAATTAGATTTAGGTTTAGGTTTAGGTTTATTGTTAGATTTAGGGTTTAGGGTTTAAGGTTTATGGTTTAAGATTGTTTAAGATTTAGGGTGGATTAGGTTTAGGGTTTAGAGTTTAGTATTATGGTTACGGTTAGGGTTAGAGTTAGGGTTAGAGTTAGGGTTAGGGTTAGGGTTAGGGTTAGGGTTAGGGTTAAGGTTAGGGTTAGTGTTAGGGTTAGGGTTATGGTTAGTGTTAGGATTAGGGTTAGGGTTAGGGTCAGGGTTAGGTTTAGGGTTAGGGATAGGGTTAGGGTTAGATTTAGGGTTAGGTTTAGGTTTATTGTTAGATTTAGGGTTTAGGGTTTAAGGTTTATGGTTTAGGATTGTTCAAGGTTTAGGGTGGATTAGGTTTAGGGTTTAGAGTTTAGTGTTATGGTTACGGTTAGGGTTAGGGTTAGGGTTAGGGTTAGGATTAGGGTTAGGGTTAGGGTTAGGATTAGGTTTAGGGTTAGGGTTAGGGTTAGGGTTAGGGTTAGGGTTAGGGTTAGGGTTAGGGTTAGGGTTAGGGTTAGGGTTAGGGTTAGGGTTAGGGTTAGGGTATGGGTTAGGGGTTAGGGTTAGGGTTAGGGTTAGGGTTAGGGTTTAGGGTTTAGTGTTTAGGGTTTAAGGTTTAGGGTTTAGGATTGTTTAAGATTTAGGGTGGTTTACGTTAAGGGTTTAGGGTTTAGAGTTTAGGATTGTTTAAGGTTTAGGGTTGTTTAGGGTATAGAGTTTAGGGTTAAAAGTTTAGGGTTGTTTAGGGTTTAGTGTTTAGGGTTTAGGGTTGTTTAAGGTTTAGTGTTTAAGGTTTAGGTTTTAGGGTTGTTTTGGGTTTAGTGTTTAGTGTTGTTTAGGGTATAGTGTTAATGGTTTAGGGTTTAGGGTTATTTAGGGTTTAGTGTTTAAGGTTTAGGGTATAGGGTTGTTTAGTGTTTAGTGTTTAGGGTTGTTTATGGTTTAGTGATTAGGGTTGTTTAGGGTTGTTTAGAGGTTAGTGTTTAGGGTTATTCAGGGTTTATGATTTAGGGTTGTTCAGGGTTTAGGATTTATGGTTGTTCAAGTTTTAGGATTTAGGGATTAAGGTTAATGGGTTAGGGTTAGGGTTAGGGTTAGGGTTAGCATTAGGGTTAGAGTTAGGGTTAGAGTTAGGGTTAGAGTTAGGGTTATGGGGTTATGTTAGGCTTAAGGTTAGGGTTAGGGTTATGGGTTTAAGGTTAGGGTTGTGGTTAGGGTTAGGTTTAGGTTTAGGGTTAGGGTTAGGGTTATGGTTATTCTTAGATTTATGGTTTAAAATTTAGGGTTTATGGTTTAAGGTTTAGGGTTTAGGATTGTTTAAGTTTTAGGGTGGTTTAGGTTTAGGTTATATAATTTAGCGTTTCATATTGTTTAATGGTTAGGGTTGTTTAGGTTTTAGCGTTTAGAGTTGTTTAGGGTTTTTTAGGGTTGTTTATAATTTAGTGTTTAGGGTTGTTCAGGATTTATGATTTAGGATATTTTAAGGTTTAGGGTTTAAGGTTGTATAGTGTTTTAGGGTTTAGGGTATAATGTTTAGGGTTAAGGGTTTAGGGTTGTTTAGGGTATAGTGTTAATGGTTTTAGGGTTTAGGCTTGTTTAGGGTTTAGTGTTTAGGGTTTAGGGTTTAGGGTTTTTTAGCGTTTAGTGTTTATAGTTTAGGGTTTAGGGTGCTTTTGGAATTAGTGTTTAGGTTTTTTCGGGGTTTAAGGTTTAGGATTTAGGGTGTTAGGGTTAGTGTTAGGGTTAGGTTTAGGGTTAAGGTGAGGGTTAGGGTGAGGGTTAAGGTTAGGGTTAGGGTTAAGGTTAGTGTTAGTGTTAGGGTAAGGGTTAGGGTTAGGGATAGGGTTAGGGTTAGAATTAGGGTTAAGTTTAGGGTTAGGGTTAGGGTTAGGGGTTAGGGTTAGGGTTAGTGTTAGGGGTTAGGGGTTAGTGTTAGTGTTAGGGTTAGGGTTAGGGTTAGGGTTAGGTTTAGTATTAGGGTTATTATTAGGGGGTTAGGTTTTAGTTTAGGATTAGTGTTAGGGTTAGAATTAGAAATAGTGTTAGTGTTAGGATTAGGGTCAGGGTTAGGTTTAGGGATAGGGTTAGGGTTAAGGGTAGGGTTAGGGTTAGGGTTAAATTTAAAGTTTAGGGTTTAGTGTTAGGATTAGGGATAGTGTGAGTTTTAAGGTTAGGTTAAGGTGAGGGTTATGATTAGTGTTTGGGTTATGATTAGTGTTAGGATTAGGGTTAGGGTTAGGGTCAGGTTTAGGTTTAGGGTTAGGGTTAGGGTTAGGGTTAGATTTAGGGTTAGGTTTAGGTTTATTGTTAGATTTAGGGTTTAGGGTTTAAGGTTTATGGTTTAGGATTGTTTAAGATTTAGGGTGGATTAGGTTTAGGGTTTAGAGTTTAGTATTATGGTTACGGTTAGGGTTAGAGTTAGGGTTAGAGTTAGGGTTAGTGTTAGGGTTAGGGTTAGGGTTAAGGTTAGGGTTAGTGTTAGGGTTAGGGTTATGGTTAGTGTTAGGATTAAGGTTAGGGTTAGGGTCAGGGTTAGGTTTAGGGTTAGGGATAGGGTTAGGATTAGATTTAGGGTTAGGTTTAGGTTTATTGTTAGATTTAGGGTTTAGGGTTTAAGGTTTATTGTTTAGGATTGTTCAAGGTTTAGGGTGGATTAGGTTTAGGGTTTAGAGTTTAGTGTTACGGTTACGGTTAGGGTTAGGGTTAAGGAAGGGGTTATGGTTAGGGTTATGGTTATGGTAAAGTTTAGGGTTAGGGTTAGGGTTAGGGTAAAAGTTAGGGGGTTAGTGTTAGGGTTTGGGTTAGGGTTAGGGTTAGGGTTAGGGTTAGGGTTAGGGGTTAGGGTTAGTGTTAGGGTTAGTGTTAGGGTTAGGGTTATTATTAGGGGGTTAGGGTTAAGTTTAGAATTAGTGTTAGGTTAGAATTAGAAATAGGTTTAGTGTTAGGATTAGGGTCAGGGTTAGGTTTAGGGTTCGGGTTAGGGTTAGGGTTAGGGTTAGGGACAGGGAGGGTTTAGGGTTAGGGTTAGATTTAGGGTTAGGTTTAGGTTTAATGTTAGATTTAGGGTTTAGGGTCTACGGTTTATGGTTTAGGATTGTTTAAGGTTTAGGGTGGATTAGGTTTAGGGTTTAGAGTTTAGTGTTATGGTTACGGTTAGGGTTAGGGTTAGGGTTAGGGTTAGAATTAGGGTTAAGGTTATGGTTAGGGTTAGGTTTAGGGTTAGGGTTAGGGTTAGGGTTATGGTTAGGGTTATGGTTAGGGTTAGGGTTAGGGTTAGGGTTAGGTTTAGGTTTAGGGTTAGGGTTAGGGTTAGGGTAAGGGTTAGGGGTTTGGGTTAGGGTTAGGGTTAAGGTTAGGTTTAGGGTTAAGGTTAGGGTTAGGGTTAAGGTTAGGGTTAGGGGTTAGGGTTAGGGTTAGTGTTAGTGGTTAGGGGTTAGTGTTAGGGTTAGGGTTAGGGTTAGGGTTAGGGTTAGGTTTAGTGTTAGGGTTATTATTAGGGGGTTAGGTTTTAGTTTAGGATTAGTGTTAGGGTTAGAATTAGAAATAGGGTTAGTGTTAGGATTAGGGTCAGAGTTAGGTTTAGGGAAATGGTTAGGGTTAGGGTTAAGGGTAGGGTTAGGGTTAGGGTTAGATTTAAAGTTTAGGGTTTAGTGTTAAGATTGGGGATAGTGTGAGGTTTAGGGTTAGGTTTAGGGTTAGGGTTAGGGATAGTGATTGGGTTATGATTAGTGTTATTATTAGGGTTAGGGTTAGGGTCAGGTTTAGGTTTAGGTTTAGGGTTAGGGTTAGGGTTAGATTTAGGGTTAGGTTTAGGTTTATTGTTAGATTTAGGGTTTAGGGTTTAAGGTTTAAGGTTTACGATTGTTTAAGGTTTAGGGTAGATTAGGTTTAGGGTTTAGAGTTTAGTATTATGGTTACGGTTAGGGTTAGGGTTAGGGTTAGAGTTAGGGTTAGGATTAGGGTTAGGGTTAGGGTTAGGGTTAAGGTTAGGGTTAATGTTAGGAATGGGGTTATGGTTAGTGTTATGATTAGGGTTAGGTTTAGGGTCAGGGTTAGGTTTAGGGTTAGGGATAGGGTTAGGGTTAGATTTAGGTTTAGGTTTAGGTTTATTGTTAGATTTAGGGTTTAGGGTTTAAGGTTTATGGTTTAGGATTGTTTAAGGTTTAGGGTGGATTAGGTTTAGGGTTTAGAGTTTAGTGTTATGGTTACGGTTAGGGTTAGGGTTAGGGATGGGGTTAGGGTTAGGGTTAGGGTTATGGTAAGGGTTAGGTTTAGGGTTAGGGTTAGGGTTATGGTAAAAGTTAGGGGGTTATTGTTAGGGTTTGGGTTAGGGTTAGGGTTAGGGTTAGGGTTAGGTTAGGGTTAGGGTTAGGGTTAGGGTTAGGGTTATTATTAGGGGGTTAGGTTTAAGTTTAGGATTAGTGTTAGGGTTAGAATTAGAAATAGGGTTAGTGTTAGGATTAGGGTCAGGGTTAGGTTTAGGGTTAGGGTTAGGGTTAGGGTTAAAGTCAGGGAGGGTTTAGGGTTAGGGTTAGGGTTAGGGTTAGATTTAGTGTTAGGTTTAGGTTTATTGTTAGATTTAGGATTTAGGGTCTAAGGTTTATGGTTTAGGATTGTTTAAGGTTTAGGGTGGATTAGGTTTAGGGTTTAGAGTTTAGTGTTATGGTTACGGTTAGGGTTAGGGTTAGGGTTAGGTTTAGGATTAGGGTTAAGGTTAGGGTTAGGATTAGGTTTAGGGTTAGGGTTAGGGTTAGGGTTAGGGTTAGGGTTAGGATTAGGGTTAGGGTTTGGGTTAGCATTAGGGTTAGAGTTAGGGTTAGAGTTAGGGTTAGAGTTAGGGTTATGGGGTTATGTTAGGCTTAAGGTTAGGGTTAGGGTTATGTGGTTAAGGTTAGGGTTGGGGTTAAGGTTAGGTTTAGGTTTAGGGTTAGGGTTAGGGTTATGGTTATTCTTAGATTTATGGTTTAAAATTTAGGGTTTATGGTTTAAGGTTTAGGGTTTAGGATTGTTTAAGTTTTAGGGTAGTTTAGTTTTAGGGTATAGAATTTAGCGTTTCAGATTGTTTAATGGTTAGGGTTGTTTAGGTTTTAGCGTTTAGAGTTGTTTAGGGTTTTTTAGGGTTGTTTATAATTTAGTGTTTAGGGTTGTTCAGGATTTATGATTTAGGATATTTTAAGGTTTAGGGTTTAAGGTTGTATAGTGTTTTAGGGTTTAGGGTATAATGTTTAGGGTTAAGGGTTTAGGGTTGTTTAGGGTATAGTGTTAATGGTTTTAGGGTTTAGGCTTGTTTAGGGTTTAGTGTTTAGGGTTTAGGGTTTAGGGTTTTTTAGCGTTTAGTGTTTATAGTTTAGGGTTTAGGGTGCTTTTGGAATTAGTGTTTAGGGTTTTTCGGGGCTTAAGGTTTAGGATTTAGGGTGTTAGGGTTAGTGTTAGGGTTAGGTTTAGGGTTAAGGTGAGGGTTAGGGTGAGGGTTAAGGTTAGGGTTAGGGTTAAGGTTAGTGTTAGTGTTAGGGTAATAGTTAGGGTTAGGGATTGGGTTAGGGTTAGGGTTAGGGTTAAGGTTAAGGTTAGGGTTAGGGTTAGGGGTTAGGGTTAGGGTTAGTGTTAGGGGTTAGGGGTTAGTGTTAGGGTTAGGTTTAGGGTTAGGGTTAGGGTTAGGGTTAGGTTTAGTGTTAGGGTTATTATTAGGGGGTTAGGTTTTAGTTTAGGATTAGTGTTAGGGTTAGAATTAGAAATAGGGTTAGTGTTAGGATTAGGGTCAGGGTTAGGTTTAGGGATAGGGTTAGGGTTAAGGGTAGGGTTAGGGTTAGGGTTAGATTTAAAGTTTAGGGTTTAGTGTTAGGATTAGGGATAGTGTGAGTTTTAGGGTTAGGTTTTGGGTTAGGGTTAGGGTTAGTGTTTGGGTTATGATTAGTGTTAGGATTAGGGTTAGGGTTAGGGTCAGGTTTAGGTTTAGTGTTAGGGTTAGGGTTAGGGTTAGATTTAGGGTTAGGTTTAGGTTTATTGTTAGATTTTGGGTTAGGTTTAGGTTTATTGTTAGATTTAAGGTTTAGGGTTTAAGGTTTATGATTTAGGATTGTTTAAGGTTTAGGGTGGATTGGGTTTAGGGTTTAGAGTTTAGTATTATTTTTACGGTTAGGGTTAGGGTTAGGGTTAGAGTTAGGGTTAAGGTTAGGGTTAGGGTTAGGGTTAAGGTTAGGGTTAGTGTTAGGGTTAGGGTTATGGTTAGTGTTAGGATTAGGGTTAGGGTTAGGGTCAGGGTTAGGTTTAGGGTTAGGGATAGGGTTAGGGTTAGATTTAGGGTTAGGTTTAGGTTTATTGTTAGATTTAGGGTTTAGGGTTTAAGGTTTATGGTTTAGGATTGTTTAAGGTTTAGGGTGGATTAGGTTTAGGGTTTAGAGTTTAGTGTTATGGTTACGGTTAGGGTTAGGGTTAGGGATGGGGTTAGGGTTAGGGTTAGGGTTATGGTAAAGGTTAGGGTTAGGGTTAGGGTTAGGGTAAAAGTTAGGGGGTTAGTGTTAAGGTTTGGGTTAGGGTTAGGGTTAGGGTTAGGGTTAGATTAGGGTTAGGGTTAGGGTTAGGGGTTAGGGTTAGTGTTAGGGTTAGGGTTATTATTAGGGGGTTAGGGTTAAGTTTAGGATTAGTGTTAGGGTTAGAATTAGAAATTGGTTTAGTGTTAGGATTAGGGTCAGGGTTAGGTTTAGGGTTAGGGTTAGGGTTAGGGTCAGGGAGGGTTTAGGGTTAGGGTTAGATTTAGGGTTAGGTTTAGGTTTAATGTTAGATTTGGGTTTAGGGTCTACGGTTTATGGTTTAGGATTGTTTAAGGTTTAGGGTGGATTAGGTTTAGGGTTTAGAGTTTAGTGGTATGGTTACGGTTAGGGTTAGCGTTAGGGTTAGGGTTAGGGTTAGGATTAGGTTTAAGGTTAGGGTTAAAGTTAGGTTTAGGGTTAGGGTTAGGGTTAGGGTTAGGGTTAGGGTTATGGTTAGGGTTAGGGTTACGGTTAGGTTTAGGGTTAAGGTTAGGGTTAGGGTTAGGGTAAGGGTTAGGGGTTAGGGTTAGGGTTAGGGTTAAGGTTAGGGTTAGGGTTAAGGTTAGGGTTAGGGTTAGAGTTAGGGTTAGGGTTAGGGTTAGGGTTAGGGTTAGGGTAAGCTTAGGGTTAGGGTTAGGGTTAGGGTTAGGGGTTAGGGTTAGGGTTAGTGTTAGGGGTTAGGGGTTAGGGTTAGGGTTAGGGTTAGGGTTAGGGTTAGGGTTAGGGTTAGGGTGAGTGTTAGGGTTAGGGTTATGTGGTTATGTTAGGCTTAAGGTTAGGGTTAGGGTTAGGGTTAGGGTAAGGTTAGGGTTAGGGTTAGGGTTAGGGTTAGGGGTTAGGGGTTAGGGTTAGGGTTAGGGTTAGGGTTAGGGTTAGGTTAGGGTTAGGGTTAGTGTGAGGGTTAGGGTTAGGGTTATGTGGTTAAGGTTAGGTTTGGGGTTAGGGTTAGGTTTAGGTTTAGGGTTAGAGTTAGGGTTATGGTTATTCTTAGATTTATGGTTTAAAATTAAGGGTTTATGGTTTAAGGTTTAGGGTTTATGATTGTTTAAGTTTTAGGGTGGTTTAGGTTTAGGGTATAGGGTTTAGCGTTTAAGATTGTTTAATGTTTAGGGTTGTTTATGTTTTAGCGTTTAGAGTTGTTTAGGTTTTTTTAGGGTTGTTTATGATTTAGTTTTTAGGGTTGTTCAGGATTTAAGATTTAGGATATTTTAAGGTTTAGGGTTTAAGTTTGTATAGTGTTTTAGGGTTTAGGCTATAATGTTTAGGGTTAAGAGTTTAGGGTTGTTTAGAGTATAGTGTTAATGGTTTTAGGGTTTAGGCTTGTTTAGGGTTTAGTGTTTAGGGTTTAGGGTTTTTTAGCGTTTAGTGTTTAGAGTTTAGGGTTTAGGGTGCTTTTGGAATTAGTGTTTAGGGTTTTTCTGGGTTTAGGGTTTAGGATTTAGGGTGTTAGGGTTAGTGTTAGGGTTAGGTTAAGGGTTAGGGTGAGGGTTAGGGTGAGGGTTAAGGTTAGGGTTAGGGTTAAGGTTAGTGTTAGTGTTAGGGTAAGGGTTAGGGTTAGGGATAGGGTTAGGGTTAGGGTTAGGGTTAGGGTTAGGGTTAGTGTTAGGGTTGGGTTAGGGTTAGGGTTAGGGTTAGGGGTTAGGGTTAGGGTTAGTGTTAGGGGTTAGGGGTTAGGGTTAGGGTTAGGGTTAGGGTTAGGTTTAGTGTTAGGGTTATTATTAGGGGATTAGGTTTAAGTTTAGGATTAGTGTTAGTGTTAGAATTAGAAATAGGGTTAGTGTTAGGATTAGGGTCAGGGTTAGGTTTAGGGATATGGTTAGGGTTAGGGTTAAGGGTAGGGTTAGGGTTAGGGTTAGATTTAAAGTTTAGGGTTTAGTGTTAGGATTAGGGATAGTGTGAGGTTTAGGGTTAGGGTTAGGTTTAGGGTTAGGGTTAGGGTTAGTGTTTGGGTTATGGTTAGTGTTAGGATTAGGGTTAGGGTTAGGGTCAGGGTTAGGTTTAGGGTTAGGGTTAGGGTTAGGTTTAGATTAAGGGTTAGGTTTAGGTTTATTTTTAGATTTAGGGTTTAGGGTTTAAAGTTTATGGTTTAGAATTGTTTAAGGTTTAGGGTGGATTAGGTTTAGGGTTTAGAGTTTAGTATTATGGTTACGGTTAGGGTTAGGGTTAGGGTTAGGGTTAGGGTTAGGGTTAAGGTTAGTGTTAGGGTTAGGGTTAGGGTTATGGTTAGTGTTAGGATTAGGGTTAGGGTTAGGGTCAGGGTTAGGTTTAGGGTTAGGGTTAGGGTTAGGGTTAGATTTAGGGTCAGGTTTAGGTTTATTGTTAGATTTAGGGTTTAGGGTTTAAGGTTTATGGTTTAGGATTTTTTAAGGTTTAGGGTGGATTAGGTTTATGGTTTAGAGTTTAGTGTTATGGTTACGGTTAGTGTTAGGGTTAGGGTTAGGGTTAGGGTTAGGGTTAGGGTTAGGGTAATGCTTAGGGTTAGGGTTAGGGTTAGGATTAGGTTTAGGGTTAGGGTTAGGGTAAGGGTTAGGGTTTAGGGTTAGAGTTATGGTTATTGTTAGGTTTAGGGTTTAGGGTTTAGTGTTTAGGGTTTAAGGTTTAGGGTTTAGGATGGTTTAAGATTTAGAGTGGTTTAGGTTAAGGGTTTAGGGTTTAGACTTTAGGATTGTTTAAGGTTTTGGGTTATTTAGGGTACAGTGTTTAGGGTTAAAAGTTTACGGTTGTTTAGGCTTTAGTTTTTAGGGTTTAGGGTTGTTTAAGTTTTAGTGTTTAAGGTTTAGGTTTTAGGGTTGTTTTGGGTTAATGTTTAGTGTTGTTTAGGGTATAGTGTTAATGGTTTAGGTTTTAGGGTTATTTAGGGTTTAGTGTTTAAGGTTTAGGGTGTAGGGTTGTTTAGGGTTTAGTGTTTAGGGTTGTTTATGGTTTAGTGATTAGGGTTGTTTAGGGTTGTTTAGAGGTTAGTGTTTAGCGTTATTCAGGGTTTATGATTTAGGGTTCTTCAGGGTTTAGGATTTATGGTTGTTCAGGGTTTAGGATTTAGGAATTAAGGTTAAGGGGTTAGGGTTAGGTTTAGGGTTAGGGTTAGGGTTAGGGTTAGGGTTAGGGTTAGGGTTAGGGTTAGGGTTAGGGTTAGGGTTAAGGTTAGGGTTAGGGTTAGGGTTATGGTTAGTGTTAGGATTAGGGTTAGGGTTATGGTCAGGGTTAGGTTTAGGGTTAGGGTTAGGGTTAGATTTAGGGTCAGGTTTAGGTTTATTGTTAGATTTAGGGTTTAGGGTTTAAGGTTTATGGTTTAGGATTGTTTAAAGTTTAGGGTGGATTAGGTTTAGGGTTTAGAGTTTAGTGTTATGGTTATAGTTAGTGTTAGGGTTAGGGTTAGGGTTAGGGTTAGGGTTAGGGTTAGGGTTAGGGTTAGGGTAATGGTTAGGGTTAGGGTTAGGGTTAGGGTTAGGGTAAAGGTTAGGAGTTAGTGTTAGGGTTAGGGTTAGGGTTAGGGTTAGGTTAGGGTTAGGGTTAGGGTTAGGGTTAGGGTTAGGGGTTAGGGTTAGTGTTAGGGTTAGGGTTATTATTAGGGGGTTAGGTTTAAGTTTAGGATTAGTGTTAGGGTTAGAATTAGAAATAGGGTTAGTGTTAGGATTAAGGTCAGGGTTAGGTTTAGGGTTAGGGTTAGGGTTAGGGTTAGATTTAGGGTCAGGTTTAGGTTTATCGTTAGATTTAGGGTTTAGGGTTTAAGGTTTATGGTTTAAGATTGTTTAAGGTTTAGGGTGGATTAGGTTTAGGGTTTAGAGTTTAGTGTTATGGTTACGGTTAGTGTTAGGGTTAGGGTTAGGGTTAGGGTTAGGGTAATGGTTAGGGTTAGGGTTAGGGTAAGGGTTAGGGTAAGGGTTAAGGTTAGGGGCTAGGGTTAGTGTTAGGGTTAGGGTTATTATTAGGGGGTTAGGTTTAAGTTTGGGATTAGTGTTAGGCTTAGAATTAGAAATAGGGTTAGTGTTAGGATTAGGGTCAGGGTTAGGTTTAGCGTTAGGGTTAGGGTTAGGGTTAGGGTTAGGGTTAGGGTTAGATTTAGGGTTAGGTTTAGTTTTATTGTTAGATTTAGGATTTAGGGTCTAAGGTTTATGGTTTAGGATTGTTTAAGGTTTAGGGTGGATTAGGTTTAGGGTTTAGAGTTTAGTGTTATGGTTACGGTTAGGGTTAGGGTTAGGGTTAGGGTTAGGATTATGGTTAAGGTTAGGGTTAGGATTAGGTTTAGAGTTAGGGTTAGGGTTAGGGTTAGGGTTAGGGTTAGGTTTGGGTTAGGGTTAGGGTTAGGGTTAGGGTAAGGGTTAGGGGTTAGGGTTAGGGTTATGGTTATTGTTAGGTTTAGGGTTTAGGGTTTAGTGTTTAGGGTTTAAGGTTTAGGGTTTAGGATTGTTTAAGATTTAGGGTGGTTTAGGTTAAGGGTTTAGGGTTTAGACTTTAGGATTGTTTAAGGTTTAGGGTTGTTTAGGGTATAGCGTTTAGGGTTAAAAGTTTAGGGTTCTTTAGGCTTTAGTGTTTAGGGTTTAGGGTTGTTTAAGTTTTAGTGTTTAAGGTTTAGGCTTTAGGGTTGTTTTGGTTTAATGTTTAGTGTTTTTTAGGGTATAGTGTTAATGGTTTAGGGTTTACGGTTATTTAGGTTATAGTGTTTTAGGTTTAGGGTATAGGGTTGTTTAGGGTTTAGTGTTTAGGTTAGTTTATGGTTTAGTTTAGGGTTGTTTAGGGTTGTTTAGAGGTTATTGTTTAGGGTTATTCAGGGTTTATGATTTAGGGTTGTTCAGGGTTTAGGATTTATGGTTGTTCTGGGTTTAGGATTTAGGGATTAAGGTTAAGGGGTTAGGGTTAGGGTTAGGGTTAGTGTTAGGGTTAGGGTTAGGGTTAGGGTTAGAGTTAGGGTTAGGTTTAGAGTTAGGGTTAGGGTTAGGGTTAGGGTTATGGTTAGTGTTAGGATTAGGGTTAGGGTTAGGGTCAGGGTTAGGTTTAGGGTTAGGGTTAAGGTTAGGGTTAGATTTAGGGTCAGGTTTAGGTTTATTGTTAGATTTAGGGTTTAGGGTTTAAGGTTTATGGTTTAGGATTGTTTAAGGTTTAGGGTGGATTAGGTTTAGGGTTTAGAGTTTAGTGTTATGGTTATGCTTAGTGTTAGGGTTAGGGTTAGGGTTAGGGTTAGGGTTAGGTTTAGGGTAATAGTTAGGGTTAGGGTTAGAGTTAGGGTTAGGGTAAGGGTTAGGGGTTAGTGTTAGGATTAGGGTTAGGGTTAGGTTAGTGTTAGGGTTAGGGTTAGGGTTAGGGTTAGGGTTAGGGGTTAGGGTTAGTGTTAGGGTTAGGGTTATTATTAGGAGGTTAGGTTTAAGT